>NC_134280.1:26725150-27027458 GCF_949628215.1 Phalacrocorax aristotelis
CACTATTGTCTGTTTATAGTGTACCTTCAGGTAGTGGGATTTCCTCTGGAATGGCAACAGATATTCTTTCTTCTGTGATATGTACTCTTTCTTCAAAAGCGGCTTTCTTCTGCACTTCAGGCACTTTGAAAGATAATATTATTAAATGTATGTTTTTGTAATTCCTTTGTGAAAGCAATGTTGCAAAATTCTAAATCTAAGTTTCCAAAGAATTGCTTAAGGGTACTGAGCACATAACACATAAAGGAGATTTAATATTTAGAAATATTTTTATAACTATTGCACAACACATACAACATACTGTAATGACTCATTGTCATAAAATCAGAACAGCAGAATTCACAGTGGAAGCACAAATCAATGACAGGTACCAACGCAGAACATATAAACTGAAGCTGAGAAACAGCACATTCATTCTACTGGAAAGCATACCTTTAGCTGGAGGAGCCTCAATTTTTTTAGGAACAGCAGGAGATACTTTTTCTTTAGGGATAGGTTTTTTAGGAACTGCAGGCATTTAAAAAAAGTATTCAGTTTTAGGACCTATAAAGTGCAAAACTGGCAAAAGTAACATGTAACAGAAATGTATCATCCAAAGCAGGTTACACATGGGCATATTTTGCTTAAAATACACAATTGTTGAGCTGGCTGACACAAATGCAATGTTCTAAAGACCACAGTAAATGATATTACAGTGAACAATATTGTACCTTTTGCAGGTGGAGTTTCTTCTACTTTAGGAACATGTGGTATTTTTTCTTCAGGAGCTGGTTTTTTAGGTACTTCTGGCTCTTCAGAGATACAAATTATAATAATAGTAAGTAACTAAAATTACAGGTGTTTTAAGACTGCATCTATAGTGCAGTTATCCACAAAACTGAGTCAAAAGAGACATAGCTAATGTAACTGAAGTACAACTAAAACCAGATTCACTTAACAATCAAAACCAAAATTGGACATAAACAAGATGCTTAAGATAACAAGAAAAGACCGTTTATTTAAGTGTACCTGTAGGTAATGGAGTTTCCTCTCTTTTAGGAACAGCAATTTTTTTCTCTGGGGGAGCTCTCTTAGGCACCTCTGGCACTTAAAAAAGATAAAATATAAGATGACTGAATCCTATACTTCAAAGATTTATTGGAGTATTATAGAATTGCATTGATCCATTTATAAGAATATCAAGACAAGCCACATAACACATCCATACACTTAACACAGAAAGTTATGAGACAAGAGCAACATATATTTGGGAGGGGGAAAAAAAACCTCAAACCAGTCTTTGGAATCCTATCAAGTGCTTTAAGACTCATTTCTTAACTGAAGAAACGCTGCTCAGGTATATTACCTGGCCTTAAAAACTTTTATATATTTATATATGCACAGAGAATTATAAAAAGAAAATCAATTTCTGACACAAACATGATTACATAAAAGCTAGCAAAAAAAAAGGATATTCAACAAGTACGTGTATAATCCATCACTAAGTATACCTTTGGCTCGTGGTGGTTCTTTGGGAACAGGAACGTGTACTTTTTCTTCAGGCACAGTCCTTTTAGGCACTTCAGGAACTTTAAAGGTATTAAAATTTGTTTAAGTAATCTTTCTAGGGCTGTTGAGTGTGTCTCAGATGACAACAGACATACAACATAACACATAAAGACTATATTTATTATATGCTTATATTGAGAAGATGCTGTACCTTTTGCTGGGGGAGCCACGTCCTTTTTAGCAACAGCAACTTTCTTTTCTGGAACAGGTTTTGTAGGGACTTCAGGCACTTTGGAAAACATTGTCAAAGTGAGAGGTCTTTAGTTTTTGGACCACGTGTTCAGATTTCAGTAATCCAAGATTGATTTATAGAAAATAATGTCTAGACAAGGAGCCAAGTACTGCAACACAATACAATGTACAACCTTCTGGACATATAGTTGAAAGACACTATGAATCAGTACAAAATTCCAGTGTTAACATTTCTGCACTGTCACCTTTTGTGGCACTCTACTGAAGTAAAAATACCCTACCCTTGTCTGCAAAAGCCACACAACCTAAATACAAACAACAAGCACAAGATTTTTAGGAAAGAGAAGGGCCAAAGCTGAGACAAATGCAACCTGTAATCTAAGTAACAGGACAAACGAAAACGTGAAAGTATGGAGATAAGGGAGCTAATTCAAAATCAGATAATGCATATGGAGATAATGGAAACCAAAGTCACGTAGAGAGTAAATTCATAAATATTTTCAAGAAAACATGAAAAAAATATAAAGAAAGACAATTTGTTTGGATTTTGGATTTTTAAAAATTTTTTTTGTTTACTAGGGCAATAGAAATACCTTTAGCTGGTGGAGCTTCTTTTTTAGGGACAGGAACAGGCTTTCTTTCTTCTGGAACATGCCTCACTGGTATCTCAGGCACTTTAAAGAGATAGGTGGTGAACACTTAGGAGACAGGAAAAATATTTGGCAAATCACAGTAGGCTACTTTCAATGCGCTGGATAAGCAAACACTGTTGTCAAAAAAAAAAGCTGTTTTATCAAACAGATACAATATGTTCATCTCAAAGAAAGATATTCAAATAATTATTTAAAGAAGTGATGATGAAGAATTAGATTTAGAAATATAATAGGGCTTGAAATTTTAAGAGTAGAGCCATAGAGTGATGGAAAGATCTCAGTTCTGATATGTTACCCTTTGGCAAAGTGTAGTACAGGCAGATAATGTGAAAGTTCAGAAAAATGGAGCACATGATGATACAAAGATTTAATTCACCTTCAACATGAGGGATCTCCAGTTCTGTAGAAATTACTTCTTCTTCCTCCTCTTCTTCTTCAACTTCTTTATGTGCTACAATAGGAATTTTAAAAATATTCAATTTGGAGATAGGAAATATCAATGTCCATAGTAAATCCAAAAAGCTTTTAAGATTTTATGTGTGTCCAGTACACAAATGTCACTGAAACACATATGCTAATACGTAAAAAAAATTCATCTGGAAAACCAACAGCATGTGCAAATCTCACAATGAGTTTTAATTAACTACAGATTCATATTGTTTTAAAAATCTTAAATATTGATTAGCCTCTCATTCTTAATCAATCTACCTTCAATTGGGTAAACAGCTTCAAAGAATCTTTCTTCAACTGTTTTCTCATGCTCTGTTGGCTCTTCAAAGAAAAGCATTTAAACAATGGTAAGATAAAATAGTTGAAATGTTGACATCTATTAATCTAAAGAAAACTGAGGCTACATAACACAATGAACAAAAAGAAGCAATGCCTATTGAAAGACAAATAGACAATGTGTCTAAATATGTAATTTGTCATACATAAAAATAAATTAAAAGAAAATCTAGTAGGATTGAAAGATTGTTTTGATTTGGGTGCACAGATTTTTGGTTTTGTACATACCTGTGACATATGAATACTCTTCTTCTCTGTGGACAGAAACCGACATCTTTTCTTCTGAAACAGTCCATGTTTCTACTGTCGGTACTTTAAAAATAGGATTTTGTTTTAGTATTTTATATCCTAGATCCACATTAGTGGTATTCAGCATGAGTTTTTATCAAATCTGTATCTGTATTGCACATTTAAGTCTTAGACATATTTAGACAGTCAGTATTCATATTCTAAAATACTGAACACAAAACAAGCATACAAATATAATATTTAGCATTTGTTAAAGACTAAAGACACAGACACCTTTAACCTGAAAATTTAAAATAAATGGATGCACAGGCTTTTGGAAACAGTATATCAAAATAATTCCAAAGGCAGTTCTTCAAAGAAATTTCGCGGCACTGGGCCATTATTATGTAAATATATGCCAGCAGGCAGAACAGATGAACAAAAAGCTAAATCACATTGCAATATCCTGTAGGCTGTTTAAACAAGAATCAAAAGGCTACCCACAAACATGTTTAAACCAGACTTTATGAAAGATAAAAGCATGGTACACATACTGTTTAAACACTGAGAGTAGTCACAGCATGATTAGCGGAACAGATCCAGGTACATACACACAGGCCCACGTATTCACAAGACACACAAAAACACACGGCATGCTGGAAAAAGTGTAAACCGCAATTGAAAGATGATGATCTGTACCTTCCTTTCTCATAACTTTTTCCTCAATGATCACTGGTGTAGGTTTTGGTGGTAGAACTTTCTTGGTAACTGTTGGCATTAAAAATTTGTTACTCAGTCATATATTTAGCAAAGAGATCAAAATAAGTCTACAGCTATCTAGCAATGATGTTGGAAAAAAATCAAGACAAGCATAATCTAACTCAGTAGCTAAGTCAGGCTCCTTGGAACCACACAAAGCAACAGAAGGAATGTGTTTGCTTCTTTTTCTTGCTACCTTCTAATGGGGCTGGGTAATTCAGGGCTTTTAGTACGCAGGTCATATCCTGACATATATTGAATTGCAGCCAACAGACTCCTGCTGCAGAATGGGAAATGCTATACAAGAGGAGGTGGTTAGCAAGAGAATAAGACATCCTGGTCAACAGGTCAAGATGGAGTTCTGAGGAAATTGGGGATTTCACATCTTCAGCTTAGAGTGAAACATACTGTTTCATCCAATGCAATTTTATGCTCACTTCCTTTCTTACAGCATTGGTAGTTAGCATCTGCATTTAGTATTCTCCCCTAAAAAACTTTCCATCTTCCTCTTATACAGTTCAGCAGAAGCTTTTATTAATATTTCAAAGACTGAAAAATTGATCAGACCCATGTTAAATGAAGACAAAGCATATGCAGACCAGCTAAATAACAACAGCCAGTACTTTCACGTAAAGATGGCATTAAGGTAGTTAAACAGTAGTTACCCTCAGCCCGTTTGACTTTTTCTTCTGCAGCCCTCTGAGTGGTTATCTCCACTTTTTCATCAACAGGTTTCTTGACAACTGTAAGTGATTAAAATATATTTATTGTTTAAATCATCTTGCAAACTATTTTCCGGACACAAACCAGGTAGAACTGGCTATTTTCTTGTTTACGATGTTATAACCTTTGCACATCTTTTGCATTGTTCAACACATTGTTCACTGGTGGTTAACCTGTACTTGTGAAACAAGTAATCAGTCCCACCCTTCCCTGAGAGATACGCAATGATCTAAATGGAGGACATTTCTCAGACGTGCAGCATTCACTGGCTCAAAAGCAGCACACATGCCCAAGGCTAATATACAGTGAGAAGGAAAGATAGCTGAAGCTCGGTTTGATTTTGCCAGGAATTCTTGGTTTGTTTCAACTACCATTGCCACTATTCTCTCTGTGCTCGAAAATATGAGGTGGAGAAGAGGAAGGGTTTCTATGAGCCTTGCTCATATCATGGTCCAATATAAAAAGAATTCTCTCCTTTTCAAGGAGATGTGAATAACCATCACAGTTCAGCTTGAAGAAGATGCATGATCTTAATCTACATGTTCCTGTTAGTGCTAGCTTTGCAGGACAGTAATACCTTTACGAACTGTTACTTCTTTCTTTTCCTTCTTTTCAGCTGTAATTGCTGGTGGTTTTCGCTCAGGCACAGGCTTCTTAGGAACTTCAACCACTTTAAAAACAACAACATTGCATAATGATGAAAAATGCATTGTCTAGAGGCTCTATACACACAAAACTTATTAGTTATACCATTATAAGCTTATAAAGTTGAAAAACACACACAGAGTTTTGGAGATCCAATTGTTGCAGCAAAATTTTCTGCTTATTTCCAAGTTTGATGGATTCTCGTCAGAGCTAAATTCTGTTCCTAGAGGCATACATGTTACTACTACCTAAGACAGTTAAAGCTGCAAGGAATTGTAAAATACAGCTATTAACTTCAAGCAATTAATGTGTGAAGCATTTAACCTCAACCAAGTTTATCTAGAATACATGAAAATGATAGAAGAAATATCCAAAACAACTGGAAATGACACATACAAACTACTTACTACACTTACAAACTAGTAACTTGCATTAGGTTTTAAAGATGCCCAGATCTGCAAAGCCCATTGGCAACAAGATGTTGTGGTTAGTAGTAATAGTGTATCAATTTCTATTTGCATTTAAATCCCGCCATATTAGTGTCTTTGTCTTATCACCAAGTGCCAGTTAAAACTTAGCAGCGTATTAAGGTTCAAGTTATTGCAACAAAAAAAAAACCCAAACCCCAAATAAAAAATCTTCGTTGCTCAAAATTTTTGCTCCTTAATAATAAATATGAGAGGAGAAGTAATAAAATGGTATGATAATGAAAATACCTTCTTCATGAATGACTCGTTTTTCTTCATAAGTCACTTCTCTTTTCTCATAAGCTTCTTCCCATTCCTCTTCGCCTTCATCATAGCCTTCTTCCTTGACATAATACTCATGGTCTTCTCCATAGTCTTCTTCCCATTCTTCATAAGTTTCTCTAGGCTTTTCATATATTTCCTTCTTTTCTTCATGAATCTCTTCTCTCCTTGCCATGGATGTTATTTTGATCTCTTTGGGCTTCTCTGGAAGCACCTCAGGAACTTAAATAAATAAATAAATTAATAATTCATATCATAGCCTAGAATTCGCAAGTTGTGTTGGATGTTCACAGTAATGAAATTATTTCACCCTCACAGATGGTTTAAAGAAGTGGCTATTTTTTAAAGCAGTCCTAATCAGCTTGGATTTTAAATGTGTATGTTTTTAACATAAAGACAAAAATCAAAAAGATTTGATTGATTCAAGGTAATTTGAAACAAATTGCCTTCTTTCCACAAGGTAATTCTACTTTTTTTTTAAGAAGGTTTTTTTTTAAAAAAAAGGAAAAAAGTTACCTTTAGGTGGTAGAGCTTCTTCAGGAACTTTTTTAACCACCTTTTTGGAGACTTTCTTTACTGGAACCTTTTTTTCTGCTTAAAAACAATATATTTTAAAATTTAAATTAAAGAAAAAACAGGAGTCATAATGAAACATGTACACACTGCCCAAATACTTTATATATTCTTACCTGGCTTTTTCTCCTCTGGTGGTGGAACAAGAGGCAGAAGAATAGGAATAGGGGCAGCTTGTAGGAAAAAAATGAAATATTTACAATAAAATGTGACTATGAAGTGTTCCTGTAAATGAAGAAAAATCCTAGTGCATTTGAAAAATAGGTGAGATGCTTTTATTGCTGTTGCAGAATAAAAGCAAACATGATGCTCATTCTGACAGTTTAGTGTAGCTGGAAGAATATATTTTGAGTGGGAATTCACAGTCTACCTTTATTTGAACCCTGACCCTTCTCAGCTTTATTTTCATTACTGCCATTACTCTCCTATCTTTGCTGATAGTAATTCTTCTAAATATCACATCTTTCCCCTTCTGCTGCCACTGCAAGCATTTACCAAATTACCCTGGAAATGAAACCAAGAAGACTGAACTTCTAAGGTTCATAGTAAACTATTGAATGTGACAGAAATATATGTAATGTTTGTAGTCTGTAGCCCAATTCCAGGGCATGGGGAGAGACCATCTGCAATAAACATGCAATCCATTGTATGGCTTTAAAAGAATATTTGCATTTTTTTTCTTTTCTTTTTTTTCTTTTTTTTTTTTTTTCTTTTAAGGGTAGTAATTCAGTCAGCTTGTTTAAAAGATATTTCTGTGGTGAAAAGAAGAAAAGGAGGAAACAAAGAATGATCAGAAGAGGAAAATGGAAATAAAAGGAAGATGGAATGAAGAGACTAATAAGAAAACAAGATGGAAAAGACAAACTCTTCTTAAGAGAAAAGGCTACCACTACCTGTGTATACTTTTCACCTTCCACACAGCAAAACAATCCTGTCCAAGCCGAGCCTTGCTAATATCATATTTGTATAGAGACAATTAACTAGATCTTATCACTGAGCTAAGATTTTTCTCTGAGGTTCCCACTGGCCTGCTGCTTCAGTGCAGATATAAAACTGCACTAGGGAACAAGTATGGCTTGTTACCCTACCTTCAGCTGGTTTTTGAGGTGGAACTGCAACCTTGGCATCAGGAACATCTAGAAAATCAAAATGTTTATTGACTTAATAATAATAAAAAATTAATATGGTGGCCCAAGAATAGTAGTTCATGGTGCTTTAATCTTTATATTCTAGCATGCAAGGATTGTAGCTTGCTCCTCAAGAGCAAGCTAGCTGAACAATAGATAAATAATTGCATTTATCTTTTGGTGTGGTCAGACTCTACACAGACTCATTTTATTTCTACATAATTCTTGCATCATTTTGGAGTAGGATTTAAGAACATTCAGAAAAGAAGACCATTATATATCATAAGGAGATGATTGCTACCCATTTCGCCACCTTGGTTATTTTTTTTTTCAGTAGTGCTGAAGCATTGAATCTATACATTGATACCTCTT
This sequence comes from Phalacrocorax aristotelis, assembly GCF_949628215.1. NCBI lineage: Eukaryota > Metazoa > Chordata > Aves > Suliformes > Phalacrocoracidae > Phalacrocorax > Phalacrocorax aristotelis. The sequence goes on from NC_134280.1 coordinate 26,733,506, forward strand.
CTTTGTTCTATTCCTCGGTCATTCAAACAAAAATCAACTTTTGTGTTTTAGAGAACGCGGCTTCCCATATTGTACAACATAGGCCCCCAGACACATTAACGTCACTGGTTTTGGAGTTGTCACAGTATTCATTGCCACTGTTTATGAGAATAAATAGTTCCTCATATCTGTGTATGAGGAATACTTCTTCAGGGTATAGTTTTGACTTATTATAACCAGGCAAAAAGGATTTGAAAATAAAAAACAAAGCAGAACAATGCACTAAATCTATGACAGAGTATAGATATGACATTGTGCCAGTCTTGCTTATGATCTTTACCTGGTGGCTTCAACTCCAGTTTGATTTCTGCAAAAGAATATTAGATTCCTTTTAGACTATTTATTTTTCCAGAATCACATTTCAAACTCACAAATTTGCAGATAGCTATGATGATAAACTTTTTTAGCAAATTTGCTAACCTTTGGTTACCAGATAGAGCTCTGCAGTGCTTCTTGCTTCTCCTCTTGGTTCAAGACGAGCAATTACAGAATATACACCTGTAATAGCCAAGAATGTTGATTTTTATATGCATTTATCATTATAAAAACAGACAACAAAAATCAGATAAAAGAATGGCATTAGCACAGATATTCCATGCATTTTTACCTTCATCTTCTGCAGTAACATTGTGAATAGTCATATAATGACAGCGACCTTCACTTCTGAAGCTGTACTTGGGGCTCTCTTTCAGTTCAGTGGGGCCTTTATACCATGTCACAATTGCATCATCAAAAGACACCTCACACTCAAAGGTTGCAGACTGGTGTTCACTCACTACAATGTTCTGTATGCTCTTTGTGAACTGAATTGGTTCCGCTGTTTTTAGAAACAAAAAATATATCAATTGCTATACACCACCAAGCCATTTATGTTATCTAATTCCTTTTCATTGTTTTCATAGTAATAGCTACGTTATGATAAGACATAATAACAACAGATCTTGAAAAAGTAGAGTAAGAAAAAAGGATTTCATCTTCTATTAAGTATGTAAGAATGAAGATTAGAAGACATAAGAGTACAACTATAACAAGATTGGTGTACAGATAAATTATACAACTCATTAAGGAAATTAAAGATAAAGAATAATTAAGAAAAAGAGGAAATCCAAGGAAAATAGAAGAGTATCAAGAGAAAAAGAAAAGAAAAACAAATATGACTCAGATTGTTTGAGGGCCAGGGGACATTAGTAATGGTGATTTAGTTAAAAATACTAAGTTACACAAGTACGTCACATGTTGTTCAAAGAGAAAGGACAGCAAAATTCTTGCTTAGTCTGTTTCCAAGTTTGGAAATATCTCTTTAAGAAATTCCTTTTATTTTCATTTCTTCTGTTAATGGAACATCCAGAAACTGTTTACCAGTACTGTAATAAAGAGATTCTATATCTGTTTACAAACCTTCAATGGCCAGATCTGCAGTTGTTTCTAGATTGTCAAGCTTGCAGGTATACTGTCCCTGGTCTTCTGTTCTAACATCCTTGATGATGAGTTTGTGTACTTTGTCAGAGATTTGTGTTGAATATCTCCCTCCTATCTTAATGGGTCTCCCATTTCTATACCACTGAGACTTGGCATTTGGGATAGAGAACTGACAAGACAGCGTGCATGTGTTTCCTTCCTTGAAAGTAGTGTCATGAAGATGCCGTTCAACTGCAGGTTCTATTAGCATGTTAAAACACACATTTTAGCAGACATCAGACAGTGGAATAATAAAAGTGTAAATTAATTAGAATACATACTTCAGAAGTGCACTTACCAATCACAGTTAGCCTGGCACTGGCAATGTGTGGTCCACACACTATTCTGAAATTTCCCTGATCTTCAAGTTGGCAGTTCCTGATTCTCAGTATGTGGCGATCACCATCAATTGTAATTTCGTATTTGTCATTGGAATCCAGTTTCTGGGTTCCTTTATACCATGAAAGTTTAATTTCCGGATAGTTAATTTTAATCTCACATTCAAAGATAGCATCCTCATCCGTTAAAACCATCTGATTTTCAATGTCTCTGATCAAAGTAATAGGCTGAAAAAATATTTGTTTAAATTATTTTCAAGTTCCCTGTTATGGGTGTGAATATTTCACAAATCAGTCCAAAAATGTTACCTCTGTCTGTGAGAGTCGTTGCTGAATAAAAGCTACAAGTTCATCAAACTCCTGATCTTCTCTTCGAGCTTTTTCTGTAAGTTCAATTTCCTGTAAAAAGGTAGATTATACTCAATGATTAAAGGGTACTAAACATCAAGACGTTATTTTAGCCAACATAGGATTAATTTCTTCATGAAATTTTCTGTAACTAGCGTATCTTCCCATCTTAAAAATTCCAGCCAAGTTGTGAAGACAGGACATACTTGGCCAGAAGGCCCATTCCTTCTTCTTGGGTTTGAGCATGCAAGAAATTGAGAACTGTCTGTAAAAGATCTACCGAGGAACCAGAAATTCCTGCACACACAGTAACATCAGAGCATGGACACCAAGTCTGTTCAAAGGAACCGTATTACTCCTAACAAAGCCAATACTGCAGCCACACTGCATCTTACCAATCTATGGCTTTCTTCTGCTTGGGTTTGCTTTAGTAACTCAAAGGCTTGCAGAAGGCCACGGAAATCTGTAATTCCATACATGCGAGCATATTTCTCATATTCTTTGGGATCTACATTTTTGAGAAGTTCCAAGATATCAATAGGTTGCTCTTCCTCTTCTTCCTTCCTTTTTGTGGGAGTGCTATTCAAAGCAATGACAGAAGTTAACTATACAAAGCTTCATTCCTAAGAAAGCTGTTGACTGAAAAAATGAATCAACTTAGAGCTGCCCTGTGCAGTTGAAGCCTTTAGTTTAGTCTAGCCAGGTGCTTCTATTTTTAGTAGTTTTTCATATTTAATGGATATTAAAAATATATCTTGGTGTGAGATATATAATAAAAAAAAATATTTCTTCTGTGTTGATGACAAATTAATGTATAAAAACTTCCCATATACCTTTTTAGTTTTGCCCTGAGATCCCCTTCAACAACTTCTTTCTTTCTTTCTTCAACTTGTAGGTTTACACTCCTTTCAATTTCACCATGTTGGTTAAAAGCTACACATTTGTACATGCCAGAATCAGTTTTTATTGCATCCTTTATTTCTAGTTTTGCTTCATCTCCCCTCTGCTGGATTATAATGCGACCTCCCTGGTTGAGTTGCCTCCATTTTCCCTTCATCCATTTAACATTTGGAATTGGGTCTCCTCCAACTTTTGCAATAAATGTTGCAACAGTTTCTGCAGAAAGATGCAAATGAGGAAGCTAAGTCTTTCCAGCTGTCTATGACAGCAGGACATAATCTCAAACAGCATATACAAGCAAATAGAAGACAATGTACTTTTTTGAAAAGAGTTCTTACTTTCCATAACTTTGATACTCTGAGGCTCTGACACAAAATAAAGTTTTCCTTCCAATTCTGCTTTCTTAGCTACTGGTGCAACTGCTGGTTTTTCTAAAAGACAGAGACAAACAATTAAAACAGATGGTTTCATGTAATGGATTATGTTCATGTGTGATGAGGCTTCCAAAGGAATTGTAAAAGAAATTAATTACAGAGAAGGAGCAAAATATTATGTGAGAGAGAAAAACGCAAAACACTTTCATATTGTTTTAAATAACATGTATTTTAATTTCCAGATGAAACTGGACACTGTGGGCCATACTGTGCTGTTCATTAACCTCAGTCAGATCATTTATATTCTTCATGGATGCAAATTCATAGGTGGTTATACAAATAAGAATCCTCGTTTTCTAAAATGGGTCAGTTTTTAGTGAGGTATTCTCTTTTCTATTTCTGGAAATTCCACCCTCAGAGTTATTTGCACTTTTTTTATCAGCGATCTGTTAATTTTTTTTTCTTTTGCTTAGTTGTTAGCCTTGCAGCTACCCATATAGTGAAATAGATACTATTTCTACATCTCACTGAACTCATGTCTTTTATGCAATGGTAAGACAAGACCTACATGGAAGGACTCATGGATAGACAACATTTACTTTCAGCTAAAAGGTCAAAATGTCTTAGAGTTGTAACAGTCCTGAAGCAATTAAACTCTAAGACCACATGTTCAATCAAGTTCCTTTCGTATTTTCTTTTAATAAACACCACTGGTCCCATCCTTTCCATAAAATATGCATGTCCAAGTAATTTCATTCATTTAGCTTGCATTTTCCATAAATTAGGTGTTTAGATTTAGAAACTAAATTCTTAATCTTTTTGGTAAGAATACACTATCAATTTGACACTGATCTCCCACTGCTTATGTCACTATTTATATATATGAATTGTTAAATATACTGTCTTCCCAGATTGTACAGTTTAGCAAAGAACTAAAAGTACTAATTGCTATTAATTTATCAACACTTTTGTTTCACAGAAAGCAAAGAAGGATGGCATTTTTGTTTTAAATTTCCATCATAAGCCTTGATTTTCTCCATGTTACTGTACCTTTAACTGTCACTTTAGATTTGCAAGTATCAGTGCCAGCTGCATTTGAAGCTTTGCATACATATTCTCCTGAATCGGATTTGTTAACTGCAGCAAGTTCCAGAAGAGCTACTCCATTAGCAAAGCTGAAGTTGCATCTGTCTGAAGCTCTTATTTCTCTCCCTGCCTTCAGCCACTGAATCCGGATTGGCTGCGATCCTTGAACGTGGCAGCTGAGCTGAAGGGTATCACCTTCTGCTGCTGCTGCTGGCTGAAGAGGCTGGTCAAAAACTGGAGGCTTTTTAGGTTCTGGAATATGAAAATGCTTGAGTGAATAGGCAAGGAAGGAAAGGAGGATTAAGAATGTAAGAGAAAGAGAGATTCATGTGATTCTTAAGAAGACAATGGCAAGGAATGAAGGAGGATAAGCAGAAGTCTGAGAATATGGATTACAGTTCTAGAAAATGGAATAAATATAAAGAGAATATGTTCTCTAAGCAAACATGCAAGAAATATCTTTTCTCCATGCAGCAAGGACATTCACATGCAAAAAATAATGCAGGAACTAAAGCACTGATATTAAGCTGCAAAACTCTATAAGCACCTTTAAAGAAACAAATATGCACTCTCCTGCAAGAGTATTATGATGAAGTGACATGCTGCCACAACACACTGTCAAGGATGCCCAAACTTAGATGTAATTTCACAGAAAAACTCTTATTCCATGAAAAGAGAATTATTAAAAATTCAACAGAAATGTCACATAAAGACTTCAATGCTGACTTTAGATCAGCCGTAGCAAATAGTGAAAAAAAAAACCCTCCCTGAAAATCATTGTTTTATTTCAATCACAAAAGAATTCCTTCATTTTGTGGTCTAACTCAGTTTTATCTTGTCTGTCTCAGGACAAATTACTGCTGTTAAGGTAAGTAAAAGCAGCTCATAAGATAGAGGCTGTATATTTGCAGCTAGCATACAACAAAGAAAAGTAAGAAGCAAAAAAATATAAGACCTCAACTAACCTCTGATAACAACAGAAGCCGTACACAACACACTTCCTGCTTCATTGGACACTTTACAGGTATATAAACCAGCATCTGATTGCTCTACATTCTTTATATGCAAAAGTAAGGTATTATTTTTGAAAGATATTTCACAGTGAGGGCTTGAATGAACTTCCTGGTTGTTTTTATACCAAGCAACAGTCAAAGGCTGAGAGCCAGAAACACGGCCCTCAAGTTTAAGTTCATTCCCTTCTGTTTCTTCTACTGCTTCAGACAGTTTCTTAGTAAAAGTAGGTGGAGTTTTTCGTTCTGTAAAAAAAGAACATATTATTCAAATTCTATGAACTAAACCTGAAATGAAAAATTCTAAAGAAAATGTTTCAAGAAAAATTTGAACGTTGGGGAACTGATATTTAATCTCATTTAAATAGAACTTTTAAAAGTGAAAGTATGCCAAGATAAACAGCAGGTGTCTTGCTGTTACAGTCACTGTCAGTTGATATTCCTACTTGAAAAAAGTCCTCTTATATTGTTTCAAGTCAAATGCCATTTAAAAAACCCCAAGGTTTTTGTTGAGTTCTCAAGAAAGAAATAGGCTAAAGCCTATAGAGAAACTAGGCCAAAGAACATATTCTTTCATTTCTCCCCCATTGTTGTTAGTGACTCTTCCTAATTCCCTTAAAAGACCCATGGGTATCTCCAGATAGGTACTTTCAAGCTAAGTCTCAAAAGTTTTTCTCAAACTTCTCTTGCAGCAGTAAGGCTAACCTCCTTTATAAATAAAGGAGGGAAAATGTGCACAAAATGTATTATCTATTCTGTACCTTTAACAGTCAGCTGAGCTGTGCAAGAGTCCTTTCCAACTTCATTGCTAGCATAGCATGTATACTTTCCAGAGTCTCCCCTGTCAACTCTCAAGATGGTCAAGTGGGCTGTGTTGTCTACATAACTGATCTGGTAGTTTCGTCCTGTTCTAATCTCTTGGTTATCTTTTGCCCAAGTGACTCTAATAGGCTGTGTTCCAGAAATGTGACACTCAAAGTCAGCACTTTCTCCAATAATACCATCCACAGGTGTAATTGGGATATCAAAGAACGGAGGAGTCTTCCCCTCTGAAGAGTGAAAGAAATAAAAAAGCATCACTTTAAAATCTCAATTTGCTTTAAACCTCTGTGAAATAAATATTTTTTGTACAATATTAAATCCATATATAAAACAAAACTGAATTTTAAGATATTTCCATTGAATATTTCACAGCCCACTGACCTGTAAGGACAAGCCTGCCACTAGAAGAAGCAGTCCCAATTGCATTGGTGGCTGTGCAGGTATATTGCCCAATAAGGCTCCTATCTGTCTTCAAAATACGGAGAGTTGCTACATTGTCTACGAAGGATGTGTGAACATTATAGTCCTCTTTTACACGTACACCGTCTTTAAACCAAGATACTTCAATAGGTTCTGAACCAGCAATGCCGCAGTCAAATGTAACTGGTAAGCCAACAGTTTCATGAACATCTCTTAATTTTCGTGTAAAACAAGGAGGAAGTTTACGCTCTGTAGGAAAACAGGAATTGTACAGTGAGGGCTTTCAGAAGATATGCACCTATTGCTGTACTCACCAATAATCACTGCCTAATATACAGTAGAGTACGCTGGATTTTTGATCATAATTTCTGATTAAAAATTTTATTCAGCATATAATTTAATCAGACCCTGATGTGAATAGAGCACTGTGCATACAGTTGCAGGAAAATATATAACTGTTCTGCCTTCAGTTATGCCCAGTGAGCCTATTTAACCCTCAGGACTGCTAATGGGGGAAACAATCAAAGCAATATTCTCAATGGGGAAGGAAGATGCAGAAGCTTGCATCTCTAGAGAAGAGCTGTGGTCATTAAGAGATGTATTTTGATTAGCTTTACTGTTAGCCCTTTGTTAATAGAAGACAGTGCCGCAGGGTATCTTACACGTCAAGAAACAGTAAATGTTTAACAAGGAAAAGGTAGTCTTTGTTCTTCAAATCAGCCAAGCATACTTAAGAAAATTAGGCCATTTTCCTATTTTTTAAATGAAATATTCACCTTGAACTCTCAGCAAAGATGATGAAGCAGCTTCCCCAACAGTGTTTTCTACTTTGCAGATGTACTCCCCACTGTCACTGCTGTCTACCTGGCTGAAAACTAGAGTGGCAACTTGGTTCTTAAAATGCATTTTCACAGTAGCACTTCCTCTCAGCTTTGTGTCACCTTTGTACCATGATACAATCATTTCTGGTGTTCCAGCAACTTGGCACTGTAAGGATGCAGAATCCCCAACAGTAACCTGCACTGGCTCCAAAGGTGTAATGAAGTAAGGTGGTTCTGAAGAACAAACACACACCATTAGCATAAAAAGGCATCGCACAATGACCATTAGTAGTTCAGAAAACACATGATAAAGTGATGGTGGCTTGACGCACCTAGTATTGTGATTGCACCATGACAATTATCTTGTCCAGAATCATTTTCAATATGACAAGAATATTGCCCCTGATCTTCTAGTTTGCTGCTAGGGATTTCCAGTATGGCAGACGTTTCTGTAGTGGTGATGCTACACTTTTCAGAGTGCATTATTTTTACTCCATTTTTCTTCCATGTCACTGAAATTGGTGGAGTACCCGTATATGTGCATTCCAAGATTAAATTTTTTCCTTTCTCTACACTTAAATCATTAACCTTCTTCATAAATTTGGCTGGTTCTATAATGAACAATGGGAAGAAAAGAAATTAAATAAAGCCAATAGATCATTTTTAGAAGCAAAAGAAGCATAAGAAACAGTAGTCTGGACAAACCTTTGACAAAAAGATGTGTTGTGCAAGAAATCTTCCCTGCCTCATTAGAGACCTGGCAGGTGTAGTCTCCACTCTGAAGTGGGTGTACATCAAACAGCTCCAGTTCTGCAATTGAATCTTGCAAGGTGATATTGCATCTGTGTCCTGGTACTAGCTCAACACTACCTCTAAACCATTTAACTTCCAATGGAGAGGAGCCTTTTATGATGCTTGTAAAGGTTATGTTTGCCCCAGATAAAACATTCAGTGGTTCGGGTTTCTTCACAAAAGATGGTGGCTCTAAGCATGCAAATAAAACAGATCGAGAAGAAGTACATTTGAGTTCCTGATGAAGAGCATAGTAATTAGAAATATGTAACAAAGCAAAGAATCAACTCTTTTTGAAAATAAATCTGTGCCCTCTGACTCTGGGTTCTTATTGATACTGACCTCTAACGCTCAAGAATGCGCTGCATTCGTCAGACCCAGCTACATTAGTAGCTGTGCACAGATAAGTTCCCATATCAGATTCCTGAAGTCCATTCACTTTCAGAGAACAGGTATTGTCTGTAAGGGTAGCCTGATACTTGTCTCCACTAGTAATCTCCTGCCCGTCATGAAACCAGGAAACCAGAATAGGTGGTGACCCATAAACTTTACACTCCAGTACAGCAGAAGAACCCAGCTGACCATATGTTTCTTTCAGTTTTCTTGTGAAAGAAGGAGGTATAATACGATCTGCATTTGTAAAAAAAATAATAATAAAAAAAAAAAAACTTACCACATGGGAGATTAAAATGCAAAAAGTTCTCCATGCATAATAAAATCAGTTAACTTTCTTTTGATATATCTGCTTTAGCAATCTGCTCCTAAATCACTGAAAAGTAGATAATTGATGGTTAAGGATGGATAAGGAGCTTTCAGTCACACTTTTTGAGGGATACCTTTTATTTTTGCAGTTCTTTTTCACAAGCAAAAATATTGTACCAGCTGTCCAAGAAGGCTGAAGAAATCAAGCCCTTGCAACAACTCCTGCCCCTAGAGGTTAGGCAGGCATCTATTGATGCTTGTCAAAGTGGCATGCCAAGTACTCCTACAATTATACAAGCAATGAGTCTCTCATGTTGGCAGTCATGAGAAACAGTTTGCTATCTGAAGGTTTGGTAAAGGAACTATAGGACCAGATGGGACTCAAAAAGAGTAGTCAACTAACCTGAAACATGCACTGAAGCTGTGCAGCTGCTTTTACCAACACTGTTTTTCACCTCAAAAGTATATTCTCCACTGTCTTCTAGTCCTGCATTGAGGATCTTAAGCCCAGACACTTTATTGAAGAAACTGATTTTATATTTATGGTCAGTGGACAGTTCATTCCCATCCTTAAGCCACCTAGCAGTAAGCTCTGGTGTGCCGTCTACTGTGCATTCCAGAGTACAAGAGTCTCCAGCTGTAACTTTGACTGGACCTGGCTTCTCTACAATGACTGCAGGTTCTGCAATGAGATGCAAGTCACAACATTTTTAAAAACAACAATGCAATAGTTATTAGTATCATACAAATTGAAATTTTAAAGCATCTTAAAACACATCCTGTTTTTTCTCTCATGCTACCAACCTAGCACTGTCAGTGTGGCAAAGCATTCCTGAACTCCAGCGTCATTTTTTATCTGACAAATGTATTTCCCTGCATTGGCTGGTTCTGCGTTTCCAATCCTCATAGTTGCAATGTTTTCTGAGTAGGAGATCCAAAGATTATCGCTTTCTCTAATGATTTCTCCTTTGTCTTTTAACCACAGGACAGAAATGGGCTGTGATCCTTTTACTGCAGCCTGCAGTTCAATCGACTCTCCAACTACGACAGTGAGATCACTCAGCTTCTTTACAAAGGTTGGTGGTGCTATTTAAGAGAAGATATTTAACAGTAAAAAAAAAAACACGCCAGGAGCGGAAAAGTAGGAGGAGAATGATAGGAGCAATGAAATGCCAGGAAGGTGTCAGTCTTTATACAAACCTCTTAGTGTTACAGAGCCAATACAGGAGTCACTTCCCACATCATTTACAGCTTTACAGTGATATTCACCAACATCTGCAGTATCCACGCTAAGAATGTGAATACTAGCTAGGTAATTCTCGGACATGACCTTATACTTCTTGCTGCTCCGAATTTCTCGTTTGTCTTTATACCAAGAAATCTGGAATGGAGGAGTGCCCTGAAGCTCACATTCCAGGTGAACATCTGACCCTTTTAAGGTCTGGACTGGATGGGGCTTCTTGGTAAAAATGGGAGGTGCTGAAAAGAAAAAAGAATTAAAGTTTGTATTATTTGAGCAAAGGAGATTAAAGAGGACAGTCTATTCAAGCAGCCATTGTGATGCTGAACAGCAAAGACAAACCATAAATGAGAAAGATCTGCTACAGCGTAACAAACAGGCAAGAGATTTACCATCTATTCAGACAGGTTTTGGCCTCTCTGACTAAAGAAAGTCAGATTTAACAGCTTTTTTTACAAAGGAGGACTCATACAGATAGAAAGGTAAGGAAAGAACTGGGGTTCTGACCTTTTACTTTCAGTGAGGTACTGGTGCTTGCAGTACCCGCTGGGTTCTGAGCTTCACAAGTGTAGTCACCACTGTCTTCAATACTGAGGCTGTCCATTTCAATGACTGCCACCGAATCCACAAAGGACATTCTGTATTTCTCACTGGGATGGATCTTGGTTTCACCTTTGTACCAGGTGACTTTGATTTCTGGAGATCCCCCTATTTTGCATTCGTACTTAGTGGAATCATGCTGTTTCACAAGTCTTGAGGAGTCTAGTTTCTTAATAAACCTTGGTGGTTCTGGAAAGCCAAAAAGGGGAGATGATGCTTTCAACTGCACTGAGTCTTTGAATAAGCAGGAAAATATATGTAAAATGTAAACTCTGGGGACTTATGCAAACATTCTAATTTTACAATTGCAATGAAATTTTTTTTAGATTACTTCAAGTTGATCCAAAATCTAGATTAGGAAGCAAGTAAGTTTTCTGTCTGCATTTCAGTTAATTTCTCCTTACTTTATTGTCCCACTTTAATTCTCCTCCTATGCATTCAGTACAGATCAGCTGACATGCGTGGTCTTCTTTAAGTATTATAAAAGTAATCAAAATCCTTGATGGAAATGCAAGAATCCAAACTGTTCAGCCAAGAAATGTTAAGAACATTTATGCTGAGCATTATAGCAACTCTTTTACATCTGAATGTGTCATTAACAATTGATATAGTCAATAAATGTATCTGCATTATAACCCTACACACATTTATTGCAAAGCCAATCATAAAGGTGCATATAAGGAATAAAAGTCAAGAAGCTTAGGTAGCAAACAAAAGAGGTTCAAAGTAATCATGTTGGGAGAAATTATGAGTTGGCTAGTATTACAGAAATTGGTGTTAAAGGTCCTGTGACTGAAAAGTAAACCGGATGGTTACATTTTGTTCTGTAAGGCGAGAAAGGAGAGTAGGTTTGACACTTTTCATCAAAAATACCGTACAGATGATTCAGGATCACAAGGCTGAATGCTCATAGATCAAAGATATAACTAGTAAAACCAAGAGGTGGTAATGTGGGCACAACAAACCAACCTCTCTGCAAAACAGGATGAAGTGCCTCTTTGTGCATCTGTCTGTAAAGTGTAGGAAGAATATCTATTTTATTGCGGGTTACTTCAACCTGTGGGACATTTGCAGGACATCCTATGTTGTTAGTAACAAAACTTCCTTAGAGTATCTAAAAATAGAAATGATGGCTTGTTAACTCAATGACTCTTGGAACTTTAGTAATTTACTATCAGATTTCACTTTGACAGAGAGTTGACTATCTATCTGCATAATAAGAGCTGCTGAGTAGTCACACTCTAATGCCATTCCGTTCCAAAAATCAGTATATACAAGCTAATAAGATATGTACTTGGAATGCAAAGCAGTTTCTTGAACGTAAAGCAATTGTTAAAACTACAGATTGGGAACCTAAGACATTAAAGTGGGGAAGTTAATAAAAAACTGGGAGATTTTCAAGATCAGTTGAACAAAAGAGCTTCATTATAAAAAAACCAACAAACCCAAACCTGTGTGCCATAGAACTGAGACAGCATCTGTTCAGCTTAAACACTTGCAAATCAATGCACACAAAGAGCTTGCCTTTCCAAGTTTCACAGAAACTGACTGACAAACAATGAACATCATTAATTTTACAGCCCTGGGAAAACTGTATAAATTATAAAAGATTGAAGGGAGTGCTAGTGTAAGTTCAGGATCAAAAAAAAAAATCCTGTTGAAAAGGAATAATTACAGGACTTTATGAATAAAGAGTTGAAGAGTAAGAAAATAAATAAGGTCAGTCAGGATCATCTTATGAATGGTAACTTTGGTCAAAAAACCCTGTTAGTAATGCTATCATTAATCATAAACAGAATTTTTATTCTGGTGGGAACAAGCTTTATAACTTTTAAAGAGTTTAGATGTCTTTCTACAAACTTTCAATGGTTTTTGTAAGTCAAGCTACATAACAACCGCATCCCTATTTGCCACTGAATCCACAGGTAATTCAGTCTGTCACACCCTTCCCATGCCCACCAATTAACCCCTATGGGTAGAAATACCCTAGATATATATAATACATATGAGAAGCAATTATTACTAAATCTTGCTAGTAGTAGTTCAACTTCTTGTGATATTTGTCTTAGAGAGAAAAAGTGATAATATGTACTCTTCCAATGTTTTTGGTATTTTCCCCCCAAATTCATACAAAGGGAAAAAAAAAAAGGAAAGCACTAAACCAACAGGGACATTTGAACTCATGCATAATTTAAATAGTGTATTTCACCTTTATTCTTTCATAAAATCAGTAAGAATGAGATATCCTGAAGAGCTATAAATAAATCCAGTGTTCCCACCTACACTGAGGAAATTGCACTAATATACAAGTGTCGTTTGTACCAAGACAGTTTGTTCCGGTCATAAATTTACAGTGTTGAAATGTATAAGATCCACACATTATGTGGAGAAGCAAAGTGTTGGCAGAATGGATATGTGTCACCAAGTTTGCCCTCAGGTCCTTCAATTCTGCTGTCTAGAACAGCAGTTTTCAATGCTTTCAGTCTGTGAAAGAGTGAAACTATTTGCAGAAGCTGCACACCCAGTAAAAATACATTTAAGTCTCATAAGTTTCTCTCAGTTACCTTTCCCTCCCCTGGACAACTTAGTGAATGTCACTCCTGCAGACAGACTTTGAGGAAGACAGATTGTGCTGGCCAAGAGGGCCTTTCATAAAGGTGCAAAGGATACTAAGTCAGAGTTAACATTTAAATGGAAGAATCCTTTGATAGGACAAATCATGCACTATACCAGACCAGAAGAAAGATGAACAAGGGTTTAAATATTACAATAATATTTAAATGAAATAAGATATCTCAGTGTAGCCTCTTGTAAAGGTTTTTAGTCTCATACACGTCTGCATTCAGGGCTTTTTTTTCCAGGTGTCTGTCTTGCAAAGAAAAGCCTAATGAACACTAAAGCTCACAGCAATACCTTGTACAGCCAGCTGAGCTGTGCATGCGTCCTTTCCAACACTATTGCTGGCAGTACATGTGTAGAGTCCAGCATCCCCTTTACCGACTTTTAGGACTGTCAAGCTGGCCGTGTTTTCCACAAGCGTCATCTTGTAGTTGCCACCTGGACGGATCTCTCTGTTATCTCTGGTCCAACTAATCCTCATGGGAGCAGAGCCAGTCATGTGGCACTTAAAGGTTGCACTTTCTCCTAGTGCCACATCGATAGATACTGGCTTGATGTCAAAGAAAGGAGGTTGTAGATGTTCTGCAAAGAGGAAAGCATGGCAGAGCTCACCACCAAGCCCTCCTTACCACACACTTCACCATGCCATACCCATTCTCCCTGGCCACCATACAAAGGGCAGAGTGAGGAAAAAGGGTGAAGCAATAAAACCGCAAAGTCATGAAAAGATCTTTGTTTAAGTGTGAGCTACAAACCTGTGAGGAGAAGTTTGGCGCTGGAAGATGCAGTCCCCAGAGCATTTTGGGCTGAGCAAGTGTATTGGCCACAGTAAGCCATATTAGTTTGCAAGATCTGAAGAGTCGCAACATTATTTAAGAAGGCTGACTGCATGTTATCACTGTCGCTTAAGAGAACCCCATCCTTGTACCAAGACACTTGGATAGGCTCTGAGCCATTTATGCGGCAATCAAATGTCACTGGGGCACCAACCACCTCCTGAACATCTTTCAGTTTTCTGGCAAATGTAGGGGGAAGTTGACGTTCTGCAAAACAATAATAATCACCACTATAAGTAGGAAGCCACCCTGTCAATCTAGAATTAATTAACTCTGAAAGTAGTAAGAACCCCTTTCTGTAGACAACAATGAGTTCCTACAAACTGCCCCAGGAAAGAGTGGCCATTGGCCCATCACCTTTAACAACAAGCAAAGCTGTGGAGGTGGCGAAGCCAACGCTATTTTCTGCTTTGCAGATATATTCTCCGATGTCACTGTCCTCCACGGTGGAGAACGCCAGTGTTGCCACATTATTCTTGAAGTGCATTTTGTAAGCCTGTGTTGATCTGAGCTTGGTGTCATCTTTGTACCAGGACACTTTGATTTCTGGTGCACCACCAATCTGGCATTTTAAGATCACGGGCTCGCCAACCTTCACCTCCACACGGTCCAGGTGTGTGACAAAATAGGGTGGTTCTAGGGAAGGAGAGAGCATGGTGATCAGAGGCAGAGCATCACTGGGGTGCCTTAGGGGGATCAGGAATGATGCATACCTAAGATGCATACAAGGCTGCGGCAAACATCCCCACCCGCCTCATTTGCCACCTCACAGGTGTATTCGCCTTCATCGCTCTTGGTGCTGTTGAAAATTTCAAGAATGCCAGATTTGTCAGTAGTCGTAACACTGCAGCGTGGAGACTGAGCAATGGGCGTGCCATTTCTTTTCCAGGTGACAGAGATGGGAGGGGTGCCTATGTAGCTGCTTTCCAGCACAATGGACTTCCCCTGCTCCACACTGAAATCACTTAATTTCTTCATAAAGACTGCAGGCTCTGTGAGGAGGCATAAAACAATAGTGAGAGGGACAGATGTGGCCAGCTTGGAGGCAGAGCATGAAGGGAGACCTGTGCATACACACACAACACACCTTTCACAAAGAGTTGGGTTGTGCATGAGGCACTGCCAGCATCATTTGTGACCACACAGGCATAGTCCCCACTGTGGCCTGGCTCCACATTGTACAGCTGCAGGTGTGCCACAGACTCATCCAGAGAGATGGAGCAGTTGCTGTCTGGCATCAGCTCCCTGATGCCTCGGAACCAGGTCACTTTGAAGGGAGTACTGCCCTTGATGTAGCTGGTGAATGTCACACTTGATCCAGGCAAAACTTCCTGGGGATCAGGTATCTTCACAAAAGAAGGTGGTTCTAAGGATCATGCAAAGAAGTGAGAAGGGAGAAAGATGTTAATAAGCAAGTCTCTGTGGGGGAGGAAAACTGGAGCAGGTTTGAGTTAAAAAAAAAAAAAGGAGAAAGAGGGAGAAAACAGGAAAAAAAAATTGAAAAAGAAACCATGGGGAACCAGAGGGAAAGAAGAGAAGCGGGAAGAAGACTTTTGTTGAAGGGGCTGTAGTATCCTTCCACTGACCTTGTACTGTCAGGAACGCACTGCATTCATCAGATCCAGCCACATTGGCTGCCACACAAGTGTATGGCCCTGTATCTGTGACATCCAGGGCATTCAGCTTCAAAGCACAAACATTATCCAAGAATGAGATTTCATATTTTTCTCCACTAACAATCTCATTCCCATCCTGAAACCAGGCCACAGATATGGGGGATGTGCCAGACACTTTGCACTCCAGAAGCACTGATGATCCCAGAACCCCGTTTGTCTCCTTTAGTTTTCTTGAGAATGAAGGAGGAACAAGACGATCTAAGTAGGACAGGGCAGAAAAATAGGAAGAAAAGTGTTGGGGGTTTTTTCAGAGGAAAGGAAAGGGGTAAAAAGAAAAGGTTCTTATAAAGCAAAGTGTGAACAACAAAGACATAGAGCTGACCTGAGACATCAACTGAAGAAGTGCAGCTGCTTTCCCCCACCTCATTATGCACCTCAAAAGTATACAAGCCCCTGTCTCCCCTGTCTGCAGAAAAGACTTTCAAAGTGGATATATTGTTGAAAAAGGTAATTTGGTATTTGCGGTCGCTCCTTAGTTCTCTGCCATCTTTGTACCACTTGCTGATAAGTTCAGGTGTTCCTCCTACTTTGCACTCCAAGGTAAAAGGATTGCCAGCCATTACTGTGATTGGCTCAGTCTTCTCCAAGATGACTGCTGGTTCTGAAATAGGAAGGGAGGGGTCAGTGTGTCACCAGAAAAATCTACCCACAAACTGCTAAGCACAGGATATAACCAGAAAACAATGGCTGGTAGAGGCAATTGTGCAAGTTGTAAGATATAGTACCTGTGAAGCAGACTATACCCACCTAGGACTTGTAAAAAGGCAGAGCACTCCCGCATACCAGCATCATTTTTGATCTGGCAGATGTATTTCCCAACATCAGCTCCCTCTGCACTGGCAATCTCAAGAGTTGCAATGTTGTCCATAAACCACATTTGGACATTTTCACTCTCCCTAATAACTTCACCCTTGTCCTTGAGCCAGACAACAGAAATTGGTGGGGATCCTTCCACAACTGCCTGCAGGGCTGTTGGCTCCCCGACGAAGATTGCAGTGTCACTCAGCTTCTTGGCAAAGCGTGGGGGTTCTGATGGCAAAAACAAGGAGGCAGAGGAGGGTTAATCATGCATGCCTGCTTGGAAGAGGAACAGCCAGGAGATCAAGAAAAGAGGGCGGTGATGCTTTCTGTCCTCTAGGATACAAACCTTTGAATTTCACCGGGCAGGTACAAGTGTCGCTTCCCACCTCATTCATAGCTTTGCATTGATATTCTCCAGTATCTTGAGATTCCAGACTGAGAATATGAAGACTGGCAACAGAGTGCTTTGCTGTCACCTTGAACTTCTTGCTGCTCCTGACCTGCCTCCGGTCCTTGAACCAAGCCACCTCAAATGGTGGAGTGCCTGCTATCTCACACTGGAGGATAACATCTGAGCCTTTAAGTGTGTCCACAGGACTTGGCACCTTGCTAAAAACAGGTGGTTCTATAAAAAAAGAATCACATCATAATGTGTGAGCCTGCTTGCCTGGGTGGGTTTCTGGATAGTAGCAGGAGGCAACATATTCAGGAAGGGGGCCTACACTTACTCTTGTAAACCCATATTTAGCTTCCAAATATGTGGCCTCACCTCTAAAAAATGCTGAGCCCCAGCTTCTCCCAGTAAGCCATCCCAGCACTCAGAGTCCCAAGGGCAGAAAATGTGACACTTCTGCACCTGTTTGGAGTCAGTGATCAGTGCTCCTCCTCCAAAGCTCCCCCTCGCTCCAGGGCCACATTCCAGCTTTCCCTGCCTCTTTCCAGTCATGAAAGCTACCATCAGGGAAACTCAGCAGCACAGCCTCCTCTTCTGTCTTAAATTTCATTCCTGCCAGCATCACTACATATAAAGAGGAGGCAGAAGGATGGCTGCAAAGTATATCCAGCTCCCTCATCATGGCTGGTGCTCTTTCTAGTCCACGCTGCCTTGTGACCTGACAAACTTGCCTTATTCAGCTTGCAGTTGACTTAAATGGGGAGACAGGGAATGGCTGCACAATGCTGAACACCCACTGCTATTTCCTGCCTGCTTTCTGCTGCTCTGTGTTTGAATGTGGGAGCAGCTGGAGAGACACTGCCCCAGCAGCCACCAACTGCCATAGCAGCAGCTCCCTGGTCAGGCAGGTGTGCAGCTGGGAGTGGGGCCAGAAGCCAGGAATTCTGGTGGTGTGTGGAGCCATGCTGCTAACCTTTCACTGCAACAGAAGTGCTGCAGCTGGCTGTGCCAGCGGAGTTATGGGCTTCACATATGTAATCGCCGGCATCTTCAGTTTTGGCGCCCAAGATGGTTAACGTCGCCATGGAGTCTACAAAGGACATGTGGAGCCTCTCGCTTGCCTGGAGTGCCTGATCATTTTTGTACCACATGGTTCTGATCTCTGGTGTGCCACTGATTTTACATTCAAGTTGAACTGTGTCCCCCTGCTTCACAAACCGCAAAGCTTCAGGCTTCTTGATGAACTTGGGAGGTTCTGCAGAACAAAATAAGTACGTAGAGAGTGACAGTATACCTGTTTGCCATGTGAAATGATGAGCAAGAGCTACGGAGAACACAAGAGTATCAGGGCACAACAAAATAAGCTTGCTACAGCAGCTGGCTGTATCCCCAACCAGCGTTTCCTCTCAAGGAAAGACGCAAGACAGAGAAAAGAAGGCAAAGGCAACAACTAAAACTATGTTCTGCCAACTCTGGAGTCTGCTGCATCAGACAGCTGGAGCTGTAAAAGACACATGAAGGATGATTTCTTCACCCAAGGGAAATTTTGCTGTTACCTTTCAGGGATGAAAATACCCCCAGGCTGACACAAAAGATTTGACAAGCACTTCACCTGCAGGAGCAGCAGAAACATGGTAGGAATAATTTCACTTGCTTACGCATCTTTAAAGTATATTTCTGCATGAAGAACTTAAGTGATTTATAGTCTAGATTCAATATAGTATAGACCAGCAATTCAGGATTAAAACTGAAATCTTTAGCAAATTTGAAAAAAGTCACCAATGCTGGCCTACAAATGCAAGGTACTTGTATTTACCATATCACCATTTTCCATATAGTAATTGCTATGTGTGAATACCACTGTGACTGTAGTTTAAGCACTAATGACAAAAAAAAAAAAGCAGGGTGACTGTAACTCTCCATACAAACAGCTTCACAAGGGAAACTTTCCCCTTGGAGGTTTTGCAGGAGCACAAGGCTTCTACTGTCATGCAGTATGATAGGAGAAGGTCTCCACATGACATATGTCAGCTTTCTGGAAAGCTACTTTATATGTATTTCCAAACTGGAAAGAGTGGAAGATGAGACTCAGTTACAAAGAGGTCTCTTTGTCCAAGAAAAAGAAAACACACAAATGAAGGTGAGTTAATCTTAATACCTTTGACACCAAGTTGGGCTGAGCAAAAGTCTTTCCCAGCTTCATTACTAGCTTGGCAGGTATATTGGCCAGAGTCTCCTTTACCCACTCTGAGCACTCGAAGGTGAGCTGTGTTGGCTACAAAGGTAATATTGAAGTTTCCTCCAGTTCGGATCTCCCGACCGTCCTTGGACCAGGTAATGTGTATTGGCTGGGCTCCAGTAACATGGCATTCAAAGTCAGCACTTTCTCCAAAAGGCACATCAATAGATTCTGGTTTGGTGTCAAAGACAGGTGCTTGCTTGGGTTCTAGAAACACAAGAAAACAGTGTAATACTCATACCTCAGAAAAAAGCTAATCCAACACACAGATACCATCGTATGCATGAAATGGCAAGAGCCTGTGATCCAGGCAAAAGTTTGTAAGCCAACACACCTGCCACTGTGAGCCTAGCACTTGAGGTGGCTGTGCCCACAGCATTGGTGGCTGTGCAGGAGTACTGCCCAGTATGATTCATCTCAGTTCGCACCAGTTGCAGCACTGCAACATTATCGACAAAGGATGTGTGCACGTTGTGGTCATCACTTAGCAGCACACCATCTTTATGCCAAGTCACAGTAATGGGTTCTGAGCCATTGAGCCGACACATAAATTTAAGGGGTAAACCAACAGGGTGCTCGATGTCCTTTAATTTTCTCGCAAAGGAAGGTGGTCGTTTGCGCTCTAGAAGAAAGTGAGTAAAGGATAAATATGCCCCAGGAAGCAATATTTTTATAGTTTTGCAAGAGCAAAAGAATTTGGAGCAAGCTTATATAAAATCATCACCTTGAACTGTTAAGAGAGCCTTTGTAGATGCAGTTCCTACACTGTTTTCTGCCTTGCAGATATATTCTCCACTGTCGTTGCTAGCCACTTTGTTGAAAATAAGTGTAGCAATGTTGTCTTTAAAGAACACTTTGTACTCAGGAGTAGACCTGAGTTTTGTATCACCTTTGTACCAAGAGACAGTGATTTCTGGTGTTCCAGCAATGCGGCATTGCAATGTTGTATAATCCCCAACTGATACCTCAAGAGGTTCCAAGTGTGTAACAAAATAGGGAGGTTCTAAAAAAGAGAAGCAATTAGTTAAGCTCGTTATAGCGCCAGGCCTTGGAACGCGTATGCTTGAAAGAATAGGCAAGAAAGAGAAGCAAAGGAAGCACACACCTAGGGTAGCGACTACAGCCTCACAAACATCTCTTCCTGCCTCATTTTCAACATGGCAAGTGTATTCTCCTGCATCTTCTTTGGTGCTATCAAGTATTTCTAGGATGCAAGATTTCTCTGTGGTGGTGATGCTACACTTCTGAGACTGAGTGATGGTGTGGCCATTCTTCTTCCATGTCACAGAAATGGGCAGGCTGCCTGTGTAAGTGCCTTCCAGGATGATGGGCTTGCCAGGCTCCACATACTGATCACTCAGTTTCTTCACAAAGACAGCTGGCTCTAACAAAGGGTAAGAAGTCACAAACGTTGAGCACAGCAGAACAAATAGAGGGGAGGAAACAATATTTTAAGGTACATAGAGAGATGCAATCTCTACAAACCTTTTACTGTAAGGTGTGTTGTACAATTTGCCCTGCCAGCATCATTAGTCACTAGACAAGTGTACTCTCCACTTTGGAGAGGAGTTACATCAAATAACTCAAGCTCCGTGACGGTGTCCTCCAAGTAGATATTGCATTTGTCCCCTGGCACAAGCTCATTGGCCCCTTTAAACCAGTTCACCTTAAAAGGAGGGGTTCCTCTGATAACACATGTAAAAGTGATGCTTGTGCCTGGCAAGACATCCAGAGGCTCTGGTGTCCTCTCAAAAGAAGGTGGTTCTAAACACACAAGAGAAAAAGAGAGATAAGACAGGTTGCTACAGCATAAACTTGGCATTTCTACACACCTACTGAAGATAAAGAACAAAATACTTTCCAGTTAATAATTTTCCCCCTGTATATTTACAGAAGACCATAGGCAATTTCAAGAGAGAAAGAGAAAAAAACAGCTGAGAGAGCTTCCTGACCATCACATACTGACCTTTTACGGTCAATACAGCACTGCATTCATCTGAACCAGCTATGTTGGTAGCTTTGCAGGTGTAAGTTCCAGTATCTGAGTCGCTCAGTGAATTCACTTCTAAAATACATAGGTTATCTGAAAAGGAGATTTGATGTTTTTCCCCATTGACTAACTTAAGTCCATTTCGGAACCAGGCAATAGAAATAGGAGGTGAACCCAACACTTTGCATTCCAGCAATGCGGAGGAACCCAGGACACAAGGGGTTTCCTTTAGTTTTCTTGTGAAAGAAGGAGGAATGACTCGATCTGCATAAGAAAACATAATAAATCCATGGTTAGAGAGAAAAGGAGGGAAGGAACAGAAGAAAAGAAAGAGAACATGACCAAAAGAAAGTTTTTGTAAAAGAAGACAAGCAACCCAACCAACCTAAAACATCAACAGATGCTGTGCAACTGCTTTTCCCCACGTCGTTCTGCACTGCAAAAGTGTACAATCCACCATCTTCCTTTTCTGCATCCATAATTTTAAGTGTAGATACTTTATTGAAGAAAGTAATTCTGTATTTTTGGCTGCTCGTCAGCTCTTTGCCATCCTTGAACCAGCCAGTGGAAAGCTCTGGTGTGCCTGCCACTTTGCACTCCAAAGTACAGGCGTCTCCTATAGTAACTCTCATTGGCTCTGCTTTCTCTACAATGACTGCAGGCTCTGGAAGGAGAGATGAGTAACATGCATGGTGAAAACAGGATTTGATTAGTACTAGCTATAAGTATTATAGCACTATAAGATAGGGCTTACACATTTGATACTAAGGATAGCTCAGGTTGTTGGGCTGGGCAATTTTTTCAGCTCTGTTTTTCCATCCTTAATTCTACCCTAAACTGGAGATTTCAGATGCTCTCCAAAATGAAGTAAAAATATTTTTAATCATCTCCTAAAAGGGAAATGTAACTGTCTGTCCTCCTCCAAGCAGGCAAGAAGAAGCAGAAGCAAGAAGACATAAAAATCCAGTCAGCTGGATCCCATCACAGTGTAGAGGCCTGTGGTTCCTTTCACCCCTATCCCTAGACAACTGGAAATAAGGAACATGCCTACTGCTTGCTGGGGACACAAGGATTCTCTGATTTGATTATTTTGAACTCAGGGCATTAGCAAAGCACACAGCTGACACTAAATAGCCAAGTTCTTATCTTCAAAAAAAATCTTCTATGAATTTTTGCTTTTTACCAACCTAGAATGGTTAAGGTAGCCATGCACTCGCGACTTCCAGCATCATTTCTGATCTGACAGATGTATTTTCCAGCATTGCTT
The DNA here is from genome assembly GCF_949628215.1 of Phalacrocorax aristotelis. Taxonomy (NCBI): domain Eukaryota; kingdom Metazoa; phylum Chordata; class Aves; order Suliformes; family Phalacrocoracidae; genus Phalacrocorax; species Phalacrocorax aristotelis. The sequence continues at coordinate 26,756,278 of NC_134280.1, forward strand.
GTCTCTGTACGCACAAGTTGTAAAGTTGCAATATTTTCCATAAATGTGATCTTCGTGTTTTCACTTTCTCTAATGATTTCCTCTTTGTCTTTAAGCCACTGCACAGAAATTGGCTGGGAGCCCTCCACTCTTGCTTGTAACTCTACTGGTTCACCAACCACAACAGTCATGCTGTTTATTTTAGTCAAGAATTTTGGTGGTTCTGAAGAAGAAATATGCAGTTATAGTAAATACACACAGTGTCTACATAAAAAGAGCTATGCAGTGCCATTGGGAGCACTGCAGAAGGCATATGTGCCAATACTTTACCTTTCAACTTCACAGTGCAAAAACAGGTGTCACTTCCCACGTCATTCTGTGCTTTGCACTGATATTCACCAACATCTGCAGCTTCAACATTAAGAATGCGAACGCTTGTATGGTAGTTTTTGGCTGTAACCTTATACTTCTTACTACTGCGGATTTGTCTCCTGTCTTTGTACCAGGTAATGTCAAATGGTGGTGTTCCTGAAATCTCACATTCCAGGCTAACCTCAGTTCCTTTGAGCATGTCTGCTGGAGAGGGTTTCCTGCTAAAGACAGGAGGTTCTAACAAAGGAAGAAAGAAACATTTTTAGAAAGGAGTCTGGAGCTATTTGACCAACAGTTTACTGATACCGGCTTCTAAACAGTGAGACCACTGAGAAAATCAAGAGAATGGGCAAGGACTCTCCTCATTTTCTGGGCACATTATGAAATGATCTTGCAGGTAGGCAAGAATTCAGAGCTTTTAGCTCCTCTGTAGAAAGGGTAAACAGAGGGGTGACCCTTGGCAGAGAGGGTAAAGGTCTGTCTCATTTAACTGGTAGTAATCTCAAATACAGGGTGTAAAACTGCCACTGATTAGTTTGGGTCTGTTCTTTTTCTTCATATTTCAGCTCCTTGATATAGCAATTCCCACTATGATCTGTCTTGGACATTGACAATCATAGAAATGGGGAACACCTAGCTTAGGACTCATCTGCATTAACAACATCTCTCTCATTCAGACCCTGGCAAAGGGGGTGAGAGGCCATCAACAAACATGACTTGAAGAAAAAAGCAGTCCTGAAATAAGAAATTAATCTCATGCTCCTGTGGATTTCGAAGGGATAAAACCACCAGGGAAAAACAGGATGTAGTCAGAGAACAAGAGGACAGCTAACCTTTCACTGTGACTTTGGTGCTACAGCTGGCCTTGCCGGCAGGGTTGTGAGCTTCACAGATGTAGTCACCGCTGTCATCAGTACTGAGATGATTCATTTCAAGCATGGCCACAGAGTCAATGAATGAAGTACGGAATTTTTCACTGGCAACAATTTCATGGTCATTTCTGAACCACACTACTTTCATCTCTGGGGATCCGCTTACTTTGCACTCAAGCCGGGCTGAGTCACCCTGCTTGACTACTTTTGCTGCCTCTAGCTTCTTAGCAAACTTGGGTGGTTCTACAAAACCAGAAAAGTGGGGTTAGGAAGGTCTGAATTAATACTGGAAAGAAAAGAGGAGGGAAAAGAGCCAAATAACTGTGGGCTGCAAACACAGGGTAGGGAATTAGTTTGGCAGTGTATCAAAGATCACTGAGGTGGGCTTCGCAAAAAGGAAAGAAACGAAATAGATTAAAGACTGCAACATGACAATAAAGTGTGCACACCTGTTACCATCAATGTTGTAGTGCAAGAGTCACTGCCAACGTCATTTGAAACATGGCAAGTGTAGTGTCCACTCCTAGAAGCATCCACCGAATAGAGGGTTAAAAACCCAGTTGACCCTTCAACCCCAATGAAACAAGTTGGACCAGAGACAAGTTCTAAGTCTTCTTTGAACCACTTTACTGTAAAGGGTGGTGTTCCTTTTAGTGTTGCCTTAAACTCCACTGTGGAATCTGGGACAGCTTGCTGGCTTTCAGGTTTTACTGAGAAGCTTGGTGGCTCTGCAGTTTTTAAGAAAAAGAAATATCCAGTCACACCAGAAATGTCTAAGAATGAATAAAATCAGTGAGGCAAGCACGGAGACCAAGATTTCAGCGTTAATATTAAGATGTATAAGAGTGTTATGTTAGCATAAGATTTAAGGTATTTTCCCACCATCTATCACAAATAAGAAGTAGTAAAAGAGTTTCAAACCTTTCACAGTCAGGACAGCACTGCAAGAATCATTCCCAGCAACATTAGAGACACTGCATGTGTAATTTGCACTGTCTGACAGCTCTAGATTAGCAATCTCAAGTGACACAGTGTTCTCATGGCACAGGCTTCTATATTTTGCACTGTCAGTTATCTCTTTTCCATCCTTAGACCATTTTGCAGTAATGGGGAGTGACCCAGAAACTTTGCACTCCATTTGGATAGAAGATCCCAGAATGGTATCCTTTTTGGTTAGCTTTTTGATAAATGCAGGAGGAATTGATTGATCTGTCCAACACAAAAAATTGCAAAAACACACTGGTTACCTTCTTGCTTATCTTTCACAGAGAGTATTGTTTTTCCATTCCCTCCCTGCTGGACTGGCAAATTTGCCAAATGACAATACAAACCTAGCACAGTCAGAACAGCTTCACAGGTGCTACTTCCAAAGTCATTTTCAACCTTAAAACTGTAGGTACCACTGTCCTCCTTTGAGACTGGTTCAATCCTGAAACTGGCCACATTGTTTTCAAAGCTCATTGTGTAGTATCTACTGGGCAGGAGTTGTTTGCCATCTTTGTACCATTTTATTCGGAGCTCTGGTGTCCCAGCCACAGCACACTCCAAAGTCACGGGGTCTCTTTCAGTGACTTTAAGTGATTTGGCCTTTTCTAAGATCCGTGCAGGCTCTGAGATATAAAGTGTAAAAAACCGGCAATTAGCTGTACAGATAGAGGACTGACTTCCCAAGTACTCATCAAGGATGAGCTTGAAGGGTCACACCATGTACACACCTTGTACAAAAAGCAAAGCAAAACACTTCTCCATGCCAGACTCATTCTTTGCCTGGCAGGTGTATCTCCCTCTGTGGCTGAGATCAACATTGGTAAGTTTCAGTGTGGCCACGCTGTTCTCAAAGGTGATATGGTGGTGCTCATCATCTTCTAGTATCTTCTCATCTTTTATCCATGACACAGATAAGGGTTGAGCGCCTGCTATGACACACTGGAACAATGCAGTACCTTTCAAAATGCTAGTGACATTCTCCAGCTTCTTGATGAAGGATGGTGGTTCTGTGTTTTGAGGTTTTGTTTGTTGTTTGGAAGAGAAGTCATGGAAAGGGAAGAGGGGAAAGAGATATCATATACAGTCATCCTAGTCACTACAGTTCAGCTAGGGGATATAACGTTTGGGGTATGCTTCCTAGAGGACTGACCTTTTAAGCTGAGCCTTGTGCTGCAAGAACAGCTCCCACCTTCATTTGATACAATACACTGATATTCACCAACATCTGAGACATCACAGTTAGTCACATTAAGAGTAAATACTGATTCTTTGGTGGAGATGGCATATTTCTTGCTGCTGAACATCTCCTTATTGTTCTTCAGCCACTTCACCTCAAATGGAGGCGTACCAGTCACCTCACACTCGAGTATGGCCTCCAAACCTTTCACTACTTCGGTGGGTCTCAGCTCCCGAACAAATGTTGGAGGCTCTACAAAGAGGAATGAGGGGAAAGTAGATAGTAACCTTGAATGGTTTTGAGGGGAGAAGAAGTCTCCCCTACTCCATCAACCCAGCGCGATGTGGCATAGATGGATGATGACAAGATGTTCAAAACCAACCTTTTACTTTCAGCTCGACGCTGCAGCTTTCACTACCTGCATCATTGTGGGCTTCACAGACATAAATCCCACTGTCTGACACTCTGGCTTGAGTGACTTTCAAAGTGGCTAAACCGTCTATGAAGGAGATGCCATACTTAGCTTGGTCAGTCACTTCATTCCCATCCAGGTACCATGTAACATGAATCTCTGGTGTGCCTACTACCTGGCACTCAAAAGCAGTAGACTGTCCTTCACGCAAAGCTACTACAGAAGTTGGCATCTGAATAAATCTGGGGGGCTCTAGAATATGGACAGAAAAGGTTAGGCTTTATAATATTCAAGGTGATTTAAAGAAATACAAGGATTTCCTACCTCCTCCCCCCAAATTGCACAGAAAAATCAGAACGACAAAGATGAGAAGAACATTGGGTTGCACACCTTTTACAAACAGAGCTGCTTTGCAAGTTGCGGTCCCCACATCATTGCTTATCTGACAAGTGTAGTTCCCAGAGTCAGATGTCCTAGCTGAGAAGAGCTCCAGTACACTAGACGTGTCATCTTTCCAGACAGATCGATTGGCTCCAGAGAGGAGCTCCTGGCTGTCTTTAAACCACTTTATCTGCAGAGGGGTAGAGCCTTTCACCAGTGCTTTGAACTGAACCCTAGCATTGGGCACAACCTCCTGGGACTGGGGTTTTTCCACAAAATATGGCGGTTCTATAATGTGTAAAAAGGAAGAAAGAGGATTACTCCAAGGGGAATTCCAAAATTATGAACGAGAGACCTAAGACAAAGAAGGATCTCAAACCTTTGACTGTTAAGAACCCGCTGCATTGGTTGCTTCCTGCCTTATTTGTTGCTTCACAGGTGTAAGAGCCACTGTCTGTGCCTTCCAGTTTATTGATTTCTAGAAATGCAGTATTATCATGGAAAGAGTATTTGTGCTTTTCACTTGCTGTTATTTCTTGGCCATCCTTGTACCACTGGATACTTATAGGATGTGAACCAGACACTATGCACTCCAGGTGGACAAAAGACCCCTTAATGCTGTCCATTTTCTTGAGCTTTTTGGTGAATTTGGGTGGTATAATGAGATCTAGCCAAGACAGAGTAAAAAGACAAAGCATGAAATTCAATTTCTGTTGTGGCAGATGTCAGCTTTTGAATGCAAAAACAATGATAAAAGAGAGTCCATACACACCTAGGACATTAATGCTGGCAGAACAGCTACTGCTCCCAACGTCATTTTGAACCTCAAAAACGTATTCCCCACTATCTTTCTTTTCTGCATGAAGCACCTTTAGGACTGAGACAGTATCTGTAACACTGATCTTATATTTTGGACCTAATGTCAGTTCCTTGCCATCTTTGAACCATTTGGCTGTAATATCTTTTGTTCCTGAAAATTTACACTGCAAGGTTGCTGGGTCTCCCTCAGTCACATCTATTGACACAGCCTTGTCCACGATTGTAGCAGGTTCTGTTGTAAACAAGGAGATAGAGTGTTAAAGGCATCTGTAAAAATTCTAAGGGAACCATATGAGATCACTGCAATCCCTCAGGATAGGACCAACCTTTGACAGTCAGCAGAGCAGAACACCTCTGAATTCCCGCCTCATTTTTAGCCTGACAGAAATATTTCCCATCATGTTTCAGTTCAATAGACCTCACCAGAAGAGTGGCAATATTGTTCACAAAGGTCATTTTGATATTGTTGTCTTCAATAACTTCATCATTGTCTTTCAGCCAGGACACAGTGATGGGCAAGGAGCCTTTAACAGCAGCCTGAAACACAACTGTGCCCCCTCGAAGGGAGCTAATATTTTCTATCCTCTTCAAGAACTGTGGGGGCTCTGGCAGGAAGAAAGTGGCTATGTAAGTACGGGTCTGGTGCATGACAGTGTGGCATGGAAACCACACTGGGATAAAAGCATGCTAGTGGCATTCTGCACATTGCACTAACCTTTCAGTGTCACCTCCGAACTGCAGAGGCAGCTCCCGACATCATTTGTTACTCTACACTGATACTCGCCAACATCAGAAGCATCAAACCTGAAAACATGGAGGCTAATCAAAGATTTCTCAATGCTTATTCTGTGCTTCTTACTGCTCCGCACGGGTTTATCATCTTTCACCCAAAACACTTCAAAGGGAGGTGTGCCGAGCACCTCGCACTCCAAAACCACATCAGAATCCTTCAAGACTTCCATGGATTGAAACTCCTTGCTAAAACAAGGTGACTCTACAGTGCAAAAGAGAGAGTGCAGCTTGTATTAATCATACTTTCAAAACATGTAAAACTGCACTGAGTTTAAAAAGACTAACTGGGTGGCTGCATGTTGCACACACCTTTGATTGTAACAACGCTACTGCAAATATCTCTTCCAGCATCATTTTTGGCCTCACAAACGTACTCCCCACTGTCTTCTGTCTCAACCTCTGTAAGATGGAGTATTGCCAAGGATTTTGCAAAAGACATCCTGTATTTGTCACTCTCTTTTAGCTCTCTATCATCCTTGAACCATGTGATTTTAATCTCAGGAGTACCAGTGACTTCACAGGTCAGCTCAGCATATCCACCTTTCTTTACCAGATGGGTTGGCTCTAGCTTCTCCTTGAAGGCAGCAGGTTCTGTGGATTTAAGAAGAGTGTTCAGGACAAAGAAGGCAAGAAAGAGTGCCACTGGGGCAATCCAGCAGCTGAAAGTTTAAAAGAGAGTAAGAATGCAAACCTTTTACAAACAAGTTTGCACTGCATGTTACTGAGCCAGCTATATTGGAGACTTTGCAGGTGTATTTTCCTGAGTCTGTTGGTTTGACTGCGTAAAGCTCCAAGTAGCTTGCTAATGCTTCTGTCATAATGTAGCAGGCTCCTCCTGTCACCAGCTCAGTATCACCTTTAAACCATTTCACCATCAGTGGTGTTGTGCCTTTAAATGTGCCTTTGAAACGTACAGTTGATGCAGGCAGTACATCCTGGGACTCTGGTTCTACAGTGAAGCTGGGTGGTTCTAGATTGTGTTGAAAGGAAACAATTGTCAAGAGTAAGACACATGGCCTGCACTTTGAGGAAGAAAATAGTATCACATGAAAAGTAAAACTCCAAGAAATGTGAAACGAATTGCCAAACCTTTTATAAACAAAGTGCTACTGCTGTCTTTGCTACCAGCACTGTTTGTGGCTCTGCAAATGTAGACCCCAGCATCAGTTGCATCTAGGTGTTTTATTTCCAAAGATGCAGAGCCTTCTGTGAAGTGTACTGTGTACTTGGCACTTGAAGTGATCTCAGTGTCCTGCTTAAACCAAGAAATCGTCATTGGAAGAGAGCCTGAAACTTTGCAGTCTAGGCGGCATGAGGTGCCAATGATGCTGTCAATATTCTTCAATGGTTTAGTAAAGAAGGGAGGGAGAGTGCGATCTGTTGAGAGTAAAAAAATGAAAGAAACAAACACATGAGCAAAATAGGCATGCAGTTCTGCTTCTGGCTCTGTTGGGCTCAGAGCAGAGTCGCCAAGGCTCTTTGCAAAGAGTCAGTACCAACCTAGCACGGTGAAGCTGGTAGTACAAGAGCTGATGCCCACATCATTGGATATCTCAAAGGTATATTCGCCACTGTCCTGCATTTCAGTGGCATAAAATTTGAGCTGGGCAATGTTATTTTTAAAGCTGATCCTATATTTTTTGCTGGTAGGTAGTGGCCTTCCATCTTTGTACCATTTGGTTTTTAGCTCTGGAGTGCCTGTGACAGTGTACTCCAAAATGGCTGGCTCCCCTGCTGTAACCTGGATCATTTCGGATTTTTCAATGATTTTGGCAGGTTCTACAACAGAATTAAAAGCTGGTGTTAAGAACAAAAGGAAATTGCTCTTCCTCTCAGGTGGGAGACAATGTGGGGATCACAGCACTACTCCACTGACCTTTCACTACTAGTTCACCAAAGCAGGACTGACTTCCTGCATCATTCTCAGCTACGCAGGTGTATTTGCCACCAGAGCTCAGCTGGACACCGGTAATTTGCAGTGTTGCTAGACCATGTTCAAATGTCACTCTCACTTTGTTATCATCTTGAATAATGTCTTTGCCCTTCATCCACATCACAGAAATAGGCTCTGACCCTTTCACCACAGCCTGTAACGTAATACTATCTCCAGCCAGAGCTGTCACATTTTCAATTTTCTTAACAAAAGATGGTGGTTCTAGTTCAAAGAAAAGAGACAAGAAGAAATACTCATCTACTACCACATCATCCCATGAAATCTGCTGCTTAAAGACAAGTTTTATGAGACAGCGTGTGCAGTACATAGCACAATTTAGATAAAGAGCAAGCAAGCAGAAGAGCTGCATTCTCTAGCTGGAAGGTAATGCATGGCCCTTTCAGCTCAATATCCTTCAAATTCAGATTTGATGCCAGGTAAGAGTTAAGATATACACAGAATTTTAAGAGAAGATACTTCTCCTCCCCACCCTCCCCAGCCACCCACAAATCCAAAGGAAAGACATTTTAAGAAATGAGATGCTCTTGCCAATCCCTTCAGGAAGTGGTGTTTTCTCTCTCCCACTGACCTTTCAAGATGTATGTTGCACTGCATATGCACTTCCCGACTTCATTAGCTATCACACACTCATATTCACCGACATCAGCACTATTAAATGAGGACACCTCCAGAGAAATAACAGCTTTCTGAGAGGTCAACCTGTATTTTTTACTACTGCGAATCTGTTTCTTGTCTTTGTACCAGCTAATCTCAAATGGTCCAGTGCCAGCAACCTCACATTGAAGAATGGTGTTTGTTCCCTTCACTACCTCTGCTGGTTCAAGTGTTCGGATGAAAGACGGAGGCTCTATAAAAGCAGCAAGAAAGAATTAGTCATCCATGCAAAAAAAAAAAAAAAAAAAAAAGAAGGGAAGAAGGTTTTTCTCAAGAATGGACTGGCGGCAGCAAGAAGAACAGACCTTTGACAACTACTTCGGTCGTGCAGCTGTCACTTCCAACCTCGTTTACAGCTTCACATGAGTAGCTCCCACTGTCATCAACTTTCATCTCCAAAATATCTAACACAGCCACAGAATTGGCAAAGGACATCCTGTGTGTATTGCTTTCATGGATTTCCTTATTGTTCTTGAACCAAGTAACCTGGATTTCAGGAGACCCTTTGATTTTGCATTGAAGGCGTGCAGAGTCCCCTGGGGTTAGTAAATAAGATGGATCGACCTTCTTCACAAATGATGGTGGTTCTAAAAATGGGAAGAAAAGGGAAGAAAGGGGAAGAAAGGGGGAAAAGGGGAAGAAATAGGGAAGAAAAGGGAAGGAAAGGGGGAAAGGGAAGAAAACCGGAAAAGGGAAAGGGAAAAGGGAAGAAAAGGGGAAAAGAAAAGAAGGGTGAAATACAAAGTTTTGCAAGATTGGTTCCTAGTGCAAGAACAAAACATGACTTCAGAAAAGATCAGCATAATCTTTGCTGAGTTGCAGTTCTTGTGGTTTCTCTTGCCCTCTCTGTCCATCTATCCCCCGCATGCAGGAGCAATTCTTGGATCTGGCTGGTGAAAGAAATATTGAAGCAAGACACCATGAACCAGAAGGCAGCAGGGGAAATGAGCAAGAGGTGAATGAACCTGATGGCAGTTCTGAGAAGAGTTCACAGCATGATTTCAGCCCAAAGAAGTATTTTGCCTGCAAAAGAAGAAATCAGGAACCCAAAACGAGCAAAGGTAAAGGGGACAAAGGACTATCTTACCTCTGACTGTGACGCTGGCAGAAGAGGAGCTGCTTCCCGCCTCATTTGAGGCAGTGCACACATAATGGCCTGAATCCTTGAGCTTAGCCAAAGGAATCTCAAGAGAGGCTATTTTGTCTTCAAAGTAAATCTTATAATCTTTGCCTGGAGGGATTTTGCTTCCATCCTTTGTCCAACCTACTGTTACTTTCCTGTCTTCATCTACCTGACATTCAAGACGTATTTTTTTATTGACTGCTGACTGCACTGACTGCAAAACTTTAATGAAGTGGGGCTTGTCTATAATGACCATTTCAGCCTGGCAAATGTCAGCCCCAAACTTGTTGGAAGCTTTGCAAGTGTAAACCCCTCTGTCACTGGTGGTGAGAAGGAAGATTTCTAACACATGTTTATTTTCCACTTTGGAGATCTTGTGGTGGTCCGAAGGTGAAATGGTCATGCCGTCTTTCTGCCAGGTGACATCAATGACTGGAGTGCCCGAAACAGTACACAGGAACTTGGCACTTTTGCCCACAAAAGTAGTGATAGATTCAGGTCTGGTAAGAAACGTTGGTGGAAATGCTTCTGCAAAACAAAGGGGTTCGATGTTATCCAGAGGTGAGGACCAGTGCTTATGCTCTTTCTCCACATTTGCCAGGGACAAAGAGCAAGAGGGGCCAGTTTTTCACTGGACACTCTTAAGCAAAAGAAATCAGCAATAAAGGAGATAAGAGGTGTTAAAGATGATGAATTTTGGCTTTTGGTTTTATACTTCTTGGGTCTGTATATTGCTCCAGAGCCCAAAGCATTTTGAATTTCTGGAGCAATGTACAAACTAAAGGAAAATAAACCAAAAGCCAGAACTTCTTCCCCCAAGACTGACATGCTTGCACACCATTCCTTCAAGATGGACAAGTCTGCATGTGTTTCAGAGTTTGTGCATCTTTCTTTAGTCTCTGGCACTTAGTGCAGACCACATAAAGACTCTTCCCACAAACAGAAAAGTCAGAGTAAAAAAAAAAATCACAATACACTAAAAGTCCAAAAGATTGTGGGTTTTTTTAAAGAAAAAAAAAAGAAGATAATTGTATAGCTCTCAACAGACAAAAAAGTTTGCAAACTGAAACAGCTTTAGAACCTCTTTTGTTTGTTTAAGACCTCTTTCCCCAGTCACACAGAGTTCTCCTCTGGCCGTGGCACACAGATGTTCAGGTATGCATAGCTGCATAGCCTGCCTCACGAGTATAGCTGCAGGATAAACATAGGGTGCTAGGATAACCACACAGTGGTTATTACACCAAAGAAATCAGGTTTAAAAATGCACGTTTTCTTGCTGTCTGGAAGTTAAATAAACCTTCTTCAAGAATGTATTCACAAACCAATCCCATTCTGTTGATGATCTAGTTACTCCCTATCTCTCTTCCCCTCTTCTTTCTTCTCTTCTGAAACTTTTCACACTGATTCCCTTTTCTAGGCACAGAAAGCACCTAAAAGCAGTATTCTCAAAAATTATTCCTTCTGTATGCTTTCACCTGCCAAAGTTAGGCATGGATTATGTATAATAATGGCAATCAAGAGCCCTACCATAAATGTTTGTAAGTATAGCAGTGAAAGCATTACAATATACCAAGATACTTTATGGAGAAGGAGAAGTGCTTGGAAGTCTGTACTTACCCGTTACTGTTAAAAGGGCTGTAGAGCTTACACTGCCATGCTGGTTGGAAGCCTTACAGCTATACTCTCCATAGTCAACAACCTGAGGCCTCAGGATCTCCAGTGTGGAGAGGTAGTTGGAAGTGCGAATGGAGTATTTGTCCCCATCATATATCTCTCGGCCGGCTTTGTACCACTGGAACCTGACATTAGGAGCAGTCTCTACCTCACAGGTAAACTTGGCCACGTGATTTACAGCCACCTCCAGAGATTCGAGCCTTCTCCTCAGGATCGGTGCAACTGAAATCAGAAGCAGAGAGTAATTCAAAGCCCTGCCCGCTGACAGTTTGGAAAGTAACATTGAAGTAGTGACTGAAAAAGAAAAGGTGATTTATTTGCAATCCACATAAAGTGACTGTGAAAGAAAAAATATCTGTAAGAACTGAAAGTGGTACCAGGTTCAGTGGACAGTCAATGTTATGGTGCATAATGACATCAGGAGACACACTGGTGATACTGGAAAAACAATGTGCAATGGGAATGCACAGTAATGATGATATACAAACATATACTGCACTATCCCGGAGCTGTGAGAAATTATGGTGTGAATGGGAAGTTGTATTAAAACTGTGCAATGACTAAAGACTGAGAGAGGGTGCAGCAGTGAGAAAAGTGGGAAAAGCAGGTCCGCTTCACAGGCAACAATGGGAAGAAGTGGTCAGGACTGAAATACAGCTTGTCCTGACTGCTTGTGTGATGAGAACAGGAAGCAACAAAGCTCCTGAGCAAAGACTGGGGTGAGAGAAGTGAGAGGCTTTGCAATGTGGTAAAAGGAGACCATAAGTCCAGAGATAAAGGAGGCCCTCTGATAAGTGGCATGGTGGTATTAATGTCGCATCCGTATAAAAAGATACAGACACATAGTAGGGCAGTTTCATTAGTAGAGCAGTGTATTAGAAAGGCAGTATTTTATCCCCATAATCCAACCTCTTTTTACAACTGAGAGTTTTGCTGCTGTTGCTCTTTTTCCATCTTTATTCAGCGCCTCACAGGTGTATTCTCCTTGGTGAATCTCCCCGCACACTTTGCTTATTACTAGCGTGTACGTGTCCTGATCTTGCAAACACTTGAATTTGTTGCCTGAAGACACCAGTTTACCCTCAAAGTACCAGTTCACCTCTCTGACATTTGTTATGACAGACACCAGACTGACACTCTCCCCTTCCTCCACAACAGTGTCAACCAGTTTACTGTGTATGATGGGATAACTCTCTTTGCCCAGCTCATTCTCTACCTTCCCAGCTCTAGTTTCCAGACACTCTCTGCCCTCTTCCTCACGTATTTCTTCCCTTTTCTCCTTCCTTTTGAGTATTTCTGTGGGTGTTTCAATGGGAACACCTGTGGAGGCTACATCAGCAGTGGCTGCAGCTGCACCCACATCCTTGATTTGACATTGTCCAGTCACAGTGCTGATTACTTTTGCAGACAAAGGCTGCTCCAGGGGTATTTCTGCCTCCATAATCCTCGCAGCCTGCTGGGGCTCCAGCTTAGAGGTTTCATCACATGATTTTCCTGAGACAAGTGGAGTGGGATGGAATGGCAATGCTTTGGATTTTTCATCTGTCAAGAGATGTTTTTCTTCCCAAATAAGAGAATAGAAAGCCTCCTTCAAGACCATTTTCTGGTCAGCTGTCTGAGTGCTGACTTCTCCCAAGGAGACTGGGATTTCTATGGAATTGAGTTCTCCTGTGGTCACAACATAGGTGCATAGGGTGTGTTTATGTTCCCTGGTGATGTTTATTGTCTGTACTTCAATGTTTTCTTTATCAGCCAACCATTCTGAAAACAAGAGGTTTTGCTCACTTACCACTGCAACTTTCAGTGCATTTCTAATTTGAGACTTAATGTCTAAGTTGCAGCTCTTGGGAACCTGAGTAGTGAGCTGGCTTTCTTTGTTCAGGATTTGGTGTGGCTGGAGCTGGTGAGTGGTGTACATTGTTTCATGGGGTTGTCTCTCTGCCCTTGTACACTGTGTAAGTGGGCTGGCAAGACCGATGACATGTTCCTCCTCCAGCGGCTGGTTTTCTTCTAGCAGCAACGGAAATCTCACAGCCTGTCCTTCACAGATTCTTGCAGCAAAATCTTCCTCTGCTGCTTCCAGGGAAGAAATGTTCTCCAGAAGGACAGCTTGGCCCCCAGTGATGACCAATTCAGAGGGAAATCTGGGTTCAGCCTTCAGCTCAGCTTGCATTGCCTGGAAGCCCTCAAGGACCTGGATGCAGCCACCATCTATGGCACAGCTCTCAGTGGTGCTTGACACCTGTAGAAGGGCTTGGGAAGCCTCTGTCTTCAGAGCAGCCGTTTGCTCTGCTGCCTTGGGGATGACTTGCTCTTTGGGCAAGGGTATCTGTGCAGCTACAGTCCCAAGGCAGCCCGGCAGTTGTGCCTCCATCGCCATTGCAGGCACAACACCCTGGGGGCCAGCAGGGAAGATTTGCAGTGTCTCTGCCAGAAGCCTGCTGCTCTCTTGTGTTGTGGCCAGCTGGGTGAGCATCTCTTCAACACACTGTTCAGCCAAGCAGACCGAAGGCAGGCCAGGCAAGATGTCCTCCCTGGGCAGCACATGCTCTGCCTGGCTCATCTGGAGCTGAAGAAGGGTTAGGGGTTCCCTCACGGCCTCAAGGTTGAGAGCTCCTTCCATGGCAGGAAGCTCGCCAGCCTCCTCGTAGGAGAGCGGGCTTTGGTCCTCTGCCACTGCAGAGTGCTGCAAGGCTGGGCTCTGCCTGCACACAGCATGCTCCTCAGGCAGCACAAGGAGCTCAGCAGAGCATGTGGCCTCACCCAGGGCACTCACTGCCCTGCATGTGTAGATCCCAGAGTCTTCTTCCATGCAATCCTGCACTGTCAGGGAGCCCGAGCCGTCAGGGTGGTAAGCAACAGAATGACGTGCATCAGAGAAGAGCTGCTCACTCCCCTTGAACCACTGCACACTGGGGCGCGGCTCTCCAGCCACAATGTACTCAAAGACTGCGGTGAAGCCTGGTGCACACTGCACACTGTCTGGCTCCCTGGCAAAGCAAGGGACCCCTGGTATATGCTGCCGCCGCACGTGGAGGTGGGCGCTGCATGTGGTCTTACCGTGTACATTGCTGGCCACGCACGTGTACTCACCTTCATCCTGCAAACCTGCATATGGGAGGATGAGGCTGTGGTCATTGCCAGCAAACACTAACTTACAGTTCAGGGATGGGGTTAGCTTCATATTGTTGAAAAACCAACGGATTTTGGGTGTGGGGCTGCCAGTAACAGTAACAGAGAGCCTAGCTACATCTCCCTGCCAGACTTCAACATCTGAGACCTGTTTGAGGAAAACAGGGGCTTTGCCCCCCTCCTCCATTTTCATCTTTGCTTTGCTGGAATAAACTGGTTTTTCAGGCTCAAATTCAAGTGTTTTCTCTCTATCAGGCAACTGAAGGCTGCTGCTGTAGCCTTCACTTCTTTCTTCCTCAGAAGACACAACAAGAGAGCTAGAGATCCCTGTATGGAAAAAAATTGTTTAGTTTTACCAGAAGGTTTAAGAGAACACCTGTAGATAGCAATAAACAGTGTTAGAGCAACTGTTTTTTTAATATCTGGAGGCTTTCTCAACACGGAACAGAAGTGAACAATGCAAATTATGTCCTCTTGCTGTCAAATACACACCTGCCAAAAACAACAAGACATGCTGTGCTGTCAGGTTACTTATGAACTTTCGATCTGTATCAATGTGGGTGTCTCTTTAAACCTCACATTACATTATGGGTTAGGCATACCCCTAGCGTGGACAGTGCAAGTAACAGTCAAGCAACATTGGTGCATTTCACAAATATAATTAAAGTGGTATGTGCCATACATATTTGTATGTACACTCATACAAACAAGTACAGCAGAGCAATGCTAAGACCCTGGTTTAATTCAAAACATCAAGAGAAAGCAGAATGACAGAATTAGGATTGGAAAAATAACATGAACTTTTCAGCTCATGATCTTTCTCTGGTGCCATTAGTTCATCTCTTTCAGCTCTATCTTTTGGCTAACACACTAAGATATGACCTCTCCTTCACCAGCTTAGTCCTGTTTTTGTCATTAGGCCTTTATGTTTACAAATCATGAGGTTTCACCCTAGATTTAATGTCAATTAAAATCTCTGCTTTTAAACTCCTCCCTGTCACAATGTTGTGTATTAAAACTCCCACAATACCAGAGAAAAAGAGGACAGAGCACTTTAAGGTTTTCCTTTTTCTTGCCTTTGTGAATTTAGACATTTATGTGTTGGACCTCTTTGTTCTAATGGTGGTTTAAAAATAAGAGGCAGCTTACATCACGAACATGTCCTTCTCTGCAGATGCTCAGCACTAGAAACACCAGTGAAATCTAAGACTTCCAGGAATGGAACAAGCCATCCATGAAAAGCACAGCGCAAAGAAAACTTTTGGAAATCAAATCCTGTTATCCTCACTGAGTCAAGTTTGCTCAGTTAAGGCCCACAGTATTTGATGCTGGAAAGAGATGAGAGTTGTTAGAATAAAAGAAGTGTGAGTGGATAAACGTCCCCAAGCACTCTAACGGTGAACCATGGTAAGTCCTTCAATTACAGTGTCTTAAATTCCAAAACTTATTGTGAGATAATTTTTGCTGCACTGCAGTAAACAACTATAAAGAAGAACAGAATAATCCATACCTAATTCTTTCTCATTTTTTTTAGCAATTATTAATCTTGCCACAAATACCATCATATACATGACATAGCACAGTCCATAGAGTGATCAACTGCAGAGAAGACATGCTTAGGTAAAAAAACAAATTACACCAGTCCTTCAGTATTACCTACCAGCCTTGTTAAAACAGTATGGAATTATCCCCAGAAATACAACATGCTAGTGAATTTGAGAGTGGGTGGCAGGACTGGGCCCATAATAAAGTATAAAAATTGCAGAATGGAACCTATGCTAGCACACATGACAATGCTTTATATACAGGAGTGTGGCAAAAATTAATGCACTTTTATGTGTTCCTGGATATTTATGACAGAAAAACTATACCAATACTTTTTCATATTTTAGCTATGTCTGTGAAATTAATAAAGTACAAGACGCGACGGACTTAAATCATTTACATATTTATTTCACAAATTAACCGTACATGTTAACATTCAATACACATTGATGACAAACAAACATAATTAATCCTTTTTTAAAGATACTTTGTTTGTAGAAATGAAGATGGAATTAAACCTGACAATGAAATTATGAATTTTGTAATTCTTACGAAAGCACGGGATTTTAAAGACAGGTAGTCAATCATGGCTCTAATCTATACCAGTTGCCCCAGAGTAAGTTTATTAAAAACTAGAATTACTCCAGATTCATATCATTGTAGGTTAGGTGAGACTGTGTCTCTCCATAAGCACATGATAGTACTCCTGGCTAATGTCTGAAACTTAAAACAAGACTTTTAAACTTACAGAAACCACAAATGCTACTACACAAGTAGAGATAAAGATGCTTGGCCATATATTCCAGATGTGAACATGAACTTGGACCTGTTTAGCTTACGGTTTCAAAAAAAATTATGGGCCTGTTTCTACTAAAAATTTCATTTAATTTACATGCAAATTAAACACATTTCATAATTGCTTAGGACTTAACCGAAGGGCCTCTGACCTCTTTGGCTTTGGACCTGAAAGATCCCTCATGTCAAAGCTGACATATAACATCAGACAATTCATGCCAACATTCCTAGGGACCTCTGCTGTCTAATGAATCGGTTAGTGCTACACATCTACACAAGGAATGGATTAAGGACACATCACAAAGCAATTCTTTCCCAGCACAATGTTGGGTCAGACACTCATGCTTCTCTTTCCTACCACCATTTCCTATGAGAAATCACAATTATTTCTGTCTTTTAACAACATAGAAATCTTAAATATTTATCATAGGGTCATGACTGAGAAGAAACTGACGTGGCACACAGGTATTAGCCTAAGCACTCCAGTCATTTTCCCTGTGTATTGGGACATTAGAACTTGCCACTCCTGACGTTAAGTTTCTATCAGGCAACACAACTGGGCAAAGTGAATCTTTTGATCTTTTGATCCAAGGTGAGTGATGGGATAGTCTTAAAGATTACTGAGTTTTTGAGGCATGCTGACCTCAATGTGAGGACACATCAAACTCAGAAATAAGAACATGCATGAACATAACTGAATATACTATAGGAATAGTTGTTTTATGCTCCTTAAAGCAGTTTGCAAGGCAACTGACAGCAATTTGTAAATAACTGGAAGAACCTTATGAACACGTAATCAAAGTAAAATTAATTTTTGCTTAGGGTTGTTGAACTCAAGGTTTCACCTTGGCATAGAGGTAACTGGAAAGCTAACATATGCATTAGAGAGTTACTTAACTTTTGATAAACATTAATTAATAACTTTCAAACTTTTAACATATTTTTAAATAAATACGTCATTGTTTATGTAAGATAGATTTACTTCTGATTTAATTATGTCAGCTTCTGCTGATTCCTCCTCCTATTATTTTAAATACAAAAATATGCACTCACATTGAGAAATTAATGTAAAAGTCTCTTCTGCTGTGAAAATGTTACAGATAACAATTGAATGTATTCTACTTATTTCTGGTCATATTGACACATAGCACACTTATGTTACTAATTAAAAAAAAGAAAAAAGGAATATGTGGAGATTTAGTTCTAATGTGAAACAAGAATACTGCATTAAAAAAGATCTCACTTTTTACTACCATGCATTTTTTATGAATGACACTGGAATACGGGGACAACCAAAATTATTTTAATGAATTTACAGTTACATCATTGATTTATTATACTCCCTCTCCTTTCCCTTTAATTTTTAAAGATACAGTACAAAATATGTTTTCATGTTTATTACTTGGTAATAGAGAAAAAAATCCTGTCCAGTCACTACTAATGCAAAACTTTCTTTTTCTTCCCATTGTGTTGCTTTCCTTTGCAACAGCATAATTTTATTGACTTAAAAAAAAAGTCATTTAATTCCATGAGTCAGTAGAATGAAGCCCATGGATGTAAGAACTTTGCAGTGATAGAAACTGTAAACACAGGATTTGAATCAGTGAGACTCACATGTTCTGACACAACATTGTGAGAACGGGGAGTACCAGTTTAAGGAGTTCCTTCACAGAACTATATGCAAACTAAACAGCAAGTGGAAGTTAGTATTTCATACCTTTAGGTTACAAGGAAAAGGTGGTTTCTACATTTTCAGGTGATTTCTAGCCTACATAAAACAATAATGATAGTACTGTTACAGACACATAGGAATATGTACACTATACAAAAAAAATTAGTCCTACATAAATGAGTGTCAATTAAAATATCTTTACAAAAATGAGTAAGGAGCTTGGAAGGAGCCTGAAATATACCTCAGTGCAGAAAGTGTACACAAGATGTATGCACAGACTGAATCTCACTTAAATTCCCCAGTAAAGGCAAGTTTAAGTGAGATAGAAATATGCCCACATAGAGTGGTTTTCATCCCTAAAGAGATGAAAAACAATGCCCTAAAATGAGTGCTGCATTTTTACCTGCAGTGAACAACAGAATAAAAACATTCAATATTTCAAAAGAAATAAATTATGGAAATTTAGTATAATGTTAACACAGCACAAGTCTCAGCAGTTCCTGCCCTGTTAGAAGCTACACATTTGTACTGTCCACTGTCACTTTGCATCAAGTTTTCAATAGTAAGGCTATGAAACCCACCCTGCTCTTCCTGTGCATAGTACCTATGCCCTTCTAACAACACCCCATCCTTGTACCAATGGACACTTGGGTGGGGGGAACCAGTCACAAGGCACTGGAAGCATGCTGAGGCACCTACAAATGTACTGTAGTCAGAAATCAGCCTCAGAAATTTGGGAGGTGTGTCTGTGATCTGGAACTCAAAGCTGCAGCTCTCTGAGTCCTCTGCCCTAAACTCAACCCATTCTTCTTGGGATGGCTTTGCGAACACACCAAAATTAATGTCAACACACTTCTCCGCTTCCATTTCCTGCTCTTGTTGAGTCATTGCAAGCAGTCGGATTGCTTTCTCTGAGCCATCTATGTGTGGCTCAAACTCAAACTCCAGCTCTATTTCTGACTGGTCACCTGGGCTCACAGTCTTATTCAAAAGTAAGTCACACTTCTGGGGCCTGTGTGGTTCACTGCCCGTGACTGTCTCACTGCTCACCTTAGCACTTCCTCCCTGCTGAGCCATGACCACAAGGGAGCCTTTGCACATTGCTTCTCCCAGCCTATTGACTGCCCGACAGTGATACCAACCATGATCAGAAGGACCTACATTTTGGACCTTCAGACTGTGAAGTCCCTCCTTCTGACTCACAACGTACTTCCCCGTGGCTGGTGTCACACAGGTGTCACCTCTGAACCACTGCACTACTGGGACAGGAGTACCTGTTACCACACACTCAAACACTGCCTCCGAGCCTTCTGTCACCTCAACATCTGCAAAGGGCACAGCAAAACGGGGAGGCATTTCAGTGACTTGGAAATCGATTTTTACATCCTCATTCTCCTCTGCGACCAAGCCTGCAGCTTGCTCCAACAAGGCAAGTGGAAGGACATCCAGGGAAACAACCATGCTCTTCTTATCTGGGCTAAACTCAGGACTGGTTATGATTTTGACCTGCTTCTCGAACTGCTTCACCTCATTTTCATCCAGCTCCACTTCCAGGAGGATTTCCTGTGGTGAAGGTGACCTTGAAGATGTAGTTTGCTCCAGGTCAAAGTGGATAACATGCTGGTGGGTGACAGGGGGTGGCAGTGCTAGTGACCGTCCATCTTCAGACAAAACTTCCAACTGAGCAATACTTTTAGCTTCTCCAACAATGTTCACTGCATGGCACAGATACTGTCCTCCATCAGCTTTCTGGACATTAGTGATCTCCAGCATGCATTTGTCCCCGTCCTTCTCTATCCGCACTCTCTCATCCAGCTCCAACAGAGATTTATTATGGTACCACTTCACCCCTGGCTGGGGCACACCCACCACCTCGGCCACAAAGCTCAGTGTGCTGCCCTCATACAGCCTCCTCCCACTCAATGCCTTGAGGAATGCAGGTGGCATCTCTCTGCCTGATGGCTCTAGGGCTTCACAGGGGGTCCTAAACACCTCAGCCTGTGGAAGGTCTGGAGTCTGCTGCCTTCTCTCACAGAGGGGGAGCATGGCCAGGGCATCCATATACTCCCCAGTGGGTGTCCGGTACCGCTCTGGTGGTGTGCTGTCCCCTGACGCAGAGTAGGGTCCCTCAAGGGGTGTGAGGTAGCACTCTGAGGGTGTGTTGCATTTTGAACCCTCGGAGGGTGTGGAGTAATGCTCAGGTGGTGTGCTACACCCTGAGCCCGCGGATGGTGTAGAGTAGCGCTCAGGTGGCGTGCTACACCCTGAGCCCGCAGATGGTGTGAAGTAGCGTTCAGGTGGCGTGCTGTACCCTGAGCCCTCGGATGGTGTGGAGTAGCGTTCAGGTGGCGTGCTGTACCCTGAGCCCTCAGATGGTGTGGAGTAGTGCTCTGGTGGTGTGCTGTATCCTGAGCCCTCGGATGGTGTGGAGTAGCGTTCAGGTGTGCTGAGTGGTGTGTGGTAGGATGCTGATGAAGCGGTTTCAAAGATCTCCACTGAAGAGGGAGGTGTATAGAAGCGGTCTGAATCAGGTGACTCCTCTCCACTCCCGCTCTCCAGCTCTATAGACATTTCTGACTCAGGAGAGAAGGGCCGTACAAGTTCCTGCTGGTTGTTGTAATAGTCATAAACTGTGCTGAAGGTAACCTCCTCCACTTCCAGTGAAGTGATGGTCTCTCGCTGTTCCTTCTGAACTGTCCCTTTGAGATCTGGAGTTTCCTGCATCCCAGCTGACCTTAAATACTTGGCTAGGGACAAGTCAGACTCCATCTCTGAGGCTTGAACAGCACTGGGCTCTGGACCTGCAGAAGTATCCTCCCACAGTCCTTCTCCATCCAAACTATTCTCACAGGCTTCCTCAGTGGGAGTCCTCTTCTTGCCCCAAGACTCCTTCCTTTGCTCCTTCTGTGCCACAGGATCATCCATTACTAAACCAAGTAAGAGTTGTCCAAAAGAGAAGCCCTTGGTTGTGTTTGGTTCCTGCTGAGTGTCCCTGAGAACCTCCTCAGGGGAATCTGTGCTTTCTCTCTCACAGGTGGAGCTAATCATTCCTGTCTGAAAGACCTTTTCTATCCCAGAACCTTCTTCCTCGTCAGCCTGATGCCCAGCCTGGGGTTTCTTTTCACGTGCAGCTTTTATCAAGTCGATGATGAAGTTGTCACTCTCAGAGTCTGTGGTCTCCAGTCGCTCCCCACTCTCCCGCACATGTGTTTCCTGCACTCCTCTTTGGAAATTTGCTGTGGACTCCACCAGAAAACTATTAATTTGTCCCTCAATTGAACCCTCCCCAGAGAAACCCACCTTTGACTCACGAGTTTCTTCAGCAGAGGATCCCTCTTCAGCAGATACCATGATGCTGCCAAGGTCCCCATTGGGGATCTGCAAATCAGCCCTTCTGAGTTCTCTTGGCTGTGCCTCTTCCTGGGCACCAACCTCCTCCTGCTGCATCCTGTAGCTCTGACGCAGCTCCTCACTCAGAGACATCGCTTCCACAAGCACATCATGTTGGTGCATGGGGGACATGAGCCCAGTCACTCCTACTTCCACACTCTGTGGATCTGGGTGGGTTTGTGCCTGTTCTGTGCCCACAGTCTCTGCAGCTGAGAAAGGCTCCACAAACTTCTTCAGATCAAATGTGATCTTGGTCTCATCAGTCTCAGATGGCAACAACTGCTCTTTGAAATGCATTTCTTCTAGGTGAACTTCAACTTCCTCAGTAAAATCCTGACCTGAGTTTTCTGTGCCAGGAGTGAGGATTAGATCCAAAGAAGAGTTGCCTGCATCAGACTCCATTTCTTGCAGCATTTGTCCATCATTGTGCATTTCCCAGTGTGCGGCATCCCCAGCATCAATCGTTTCTTCTTTACAAAGATGATCATCAACCTTGTCGTCCTGGTCAATGTCAGCTGATCTCTCTTGCTCTATGCCTTGTTCTTCCTGCTGCTCTTCTGTACAGAAGTCATAAAAGCCAAACTGTTCCTTTGTGGGTGTGCTTGCAATGTTGTCCTGCAGGTGGGGCACACTTAGCTCTTCTACAAGAGGCACATCAGGAGACATTACTTCCCAGCCAGGGTTATCACTCTCTATGTAAACATTACCCTCCTCTTGCACCACAGGTGATATAGGAATGAAAACTTGTGAATCCTCACACTCCCTTGCCAGAGCAGACTGCTCAGAGGCATGCGTTTGCCCTTTCACTTCCATAAATGGTGATTTCAAGATGTCCCAGGTCACAGTAACTGTACGTGGTACCACCTTGTCTCCTTCAGCCCCCAGCTCCTCTGAAATGTGACCTGAGCCCTTGGCCACCAGTTCATGTTCTTCCCTGGACATGGTGGGGTGCAGCTCAGTGGCATCAGTTCGAAAGCTGTGTTCCTCGGAGACAGCATTTCCCCTGTGCTGCCTCATCTCAGAAACACCATCTGCATCCCTCACACTTTCTTCTGTATAACCCATTTCTTGCTTTGCATAAACTTCCATGGTATCCAGCACCATCATTTTCTTCATCTCACTTTCCCTTAACTGAGGAGTTTTCTCAAGCTCCTCTCCCAACTGCTCAGCAGGAGACGGAGACAGCTGTAGGTGGTCTTCCTCCTCCTTGGAACATGTGATCTGTTCCTCTTTATCTTTCCCAAGTGTGTGGAGGCCTTGGAGGTGCAGAGCATGGTCCATGGCAGGCAGTTCCTCAGTGCCTCCACCCTTGCTATACAACCTGGGTGCACTGGGCTGCACAGTCAGCTTAGAGGCAGTCTGTGCTGTTCCAGCCACATTCTTGGCCACGCAACAGTACAGACCAGCATCTGCAACAGAGACCCCTTGGATATATAAGCGGTACATGCCATTCTTGCCTTCCTCGAACCTCAGCCTCTCACTGGCAGGGAGGTTCTGGCCATTCAGGGACCAGGACACAGCCGGTGGGGGCTGCCCAGATACAGCACACTCCAACACCACTGCCTCCCCTTCACAGCAATGAATGTGTGCTGGGGCTTCTGCCACAATTTGTGGTGGCTCATTTCCCACATCAAATGAAAACCTGAACTTGTGCTTTATGGTGGGAGCAGCCTGGTCTGGAGAGGTCTGTGTGGTCTCCCTCATCTCTGTGTCTTGCTCTGGTGTTGGAGTCGGGGCAGTGATTTTGATTTCCACAGGCAGTGACAGCAAGTCTGAGTCTGGAACTGCACTTGGCAGTTCCTGCTCTGCTGTGAAGGCCAGGCCAACTACTTCCTCCTCCTCTTCCACCTTCTCTTCCTTATTCTCTTTCTCCCCTTCTTCTTCCTCCTTCACTTTCACCTCCTCTTCCTTCTCCTCTTTCTTCCCTTCTTCTTCCTCCTCCTCCTCCTTCTTCATGGCCTCATAGCCTGGCATCCGCTGCCTCACATGGAGTGCAGCTGAGGTGCTGACTGTTCCCAGCGGGTTGAAGATCACGCAGGTAACGGTGCCACCATGCTGTGGGAGCAGGGATGGGAAAGTCAGTGTAGAGTGGCACTCTGTGGTGTGAACGGCTGTGCCCCGGATGCGCCCCACGGGCTTGGTGTTGTTGTACCAAGTGACTGTGGGCTGTGGGCGCCCATGGAAGAGGCAGGAGAAGGTGCATCTTTGCCCCTCAACAGCCTCCTGGGGCTTGATCTCCTGGACAAAAAGGGGTGGGCAGGGCTCCAGGAGCCCACATGGCATGTGCCATCTCTCCCCTGTGGCCCTGGGCCTGTGGTACCCCTTCACTACCTGCACAGTGAGGGGGTCAGAGCCATCCATCATGGCAACTGCCTCAGGTGGGCTGGGTTTCCTAAGAGGGCCCTCCTGGGGCATGGACATGAGGGATTCCTGCTTCTTTTTCAGCGCTGCCCTCTTTGCCTCTCGCAGCCGCTGCAGCTTCCAACGGATCTCCTCATCCAGCAGCTCCTCAGCATCTGCCACTGTGCCACTGTGCTCTCTACCGCATGCCAGCCCTGGACGGTGAGGCCCCACCAGTGGCAGCTTTTGGAAATGGATGGTTCGTACCATGCCCCGGGCTGGGGAGAGGCTCCCAAGCAACTGCTCGGCCTCCTGCCCCTTGTCAAAGGGCGAGCCAGTGCAGCGGAGCACCACCCGAAGCCGGTCCTTCTGCTGCTGCTGCAGCAGGCATTCCCATCTCTCCCGCATCCACTCTGCTTTCCCTGTGAAACCCAAGCCCTGTTGCTCCCCACTGCGTGCCACCAGCAGCGAGGCAGTGGACTCAGCTGAGCCCTCGCTGTTAATGGCAAATACCCTGTAGCTGCCAGCATCGTACTCCTGCACATCCTGCACCTCCAGGCTGGCACTGTGCATGTACTCTTCACTCTCAGTGCGGATCACCTTGCGGCGGTCCTGGTGGACTGGCCGGTTGTTGTGAAACCAGGCCATGTGGGGCGCTGGGCATGCCACCAGCTTGCACTGGAAGAGTGCAGGGTCCCCCTCCAACACAGACCTACACTTGAGGCCCTGTGTGAATGTGGGTTTACAGTTCTGGGTGTAAGCCAGCACTGCTGCTGTCCCAGGTCCCTCGAGGTTCACGTTGCTGTGCTGGTCTGCAAGAGAGGGAGACTGGGTGAGAACATGCCACACTTTGCCTGCTGTCTGATTGAAAAAAAAACGAAATAGCAATATATTGAAATAAAATATGGGCATGCAACAGATTTCATCACACACCCAGGAAAAAAAAAGTAATTCACTCACCATATTTGTTCGAATAAACGCAACGCCTTGCTCTGTTTTAAAGATTGACACGAAAATCGTTCCTTGTCTGTTCTTTCTTCAGATTGTGGAAATTTCTTCTTGAACAAGCAAAAATGAATTTCAAAATAACACGTTCTTCTGCGTGTATGTTTTTGCTGCCTGGAAAAGCTGTGTGTCTTTGGGTGGCAAAGAAGAAAATCTTACCTGACTTGCAGACAGTAGAATAAACGCCCTTTCTGACCCTTCTGCTTGTAGATTAAATGTTCAAACAATTGAGAAAAATATTTTGAAAGATATTTTTAAAAGTAAGCAATTAGCTAACATGAAATGAGAAGGCGTTTATTCGAACTAATACAGCCACTAACTTCAGAGTGTTATGCACAGGGAAAAAGGCAAGCAACATGAACCACATATGCTATCTGCAAGCCAGGGTAAGAGAAGTATAATGATGAATTAATCTATGTAAAAAAAATGCAAGGAATCAATGGGAATGTGTAGCTTTCACATATCCTAAACAACAAATGCTTTCTATTATACTTCATCCATCCAGTAGTGTCCATTGACTGATTAATGTTAGGTTGCTAACTTGTTTAAAAATCATAAGTAAAATTTGTATAACTTCCTTCTGAAGTAAACTATTCCATGCATTCAAAAGGAAATTGAACAAATAAATGCTCTGTGAACAGCTGCAAAGCATGAAGTAAAAGTTAAGAATATGGCTGCAAAATTATAAATTTGAAGTTTTAAACATATTTTAAAACTTAAATAACCTTATAATGCAGGTAACCCTTTGCATATCAAAACAAACATGCAACATATTCCAGTATGCTTTAAAGTGTGTCCTTCTTTCCCCGTCAGACACTACGAGTAAGCAGATAAAAGCTTTTCACAATGGTACTAATTACTGTTACTACTTATTCAGAGTAACATCATTGGTGACTGTACCTTTCACTTCCATTTCAATCTCTTCCTCTAGCTTCTTATGAATAATTTGTTCAGGAGCTAGAATAAAAAGACAAAGATTTTTGAGCTTTAATTGCTAAATATGCCAACCAACACTTTAGGTAGTAAAAACATCCAATCTCTTGTAAATATACGGAAATTCACACATACATACACATAAATGCATGCCAAACAATTCAAACACTTGATAAATTTTGAGAACAGTGTAATCAAATGTTTCTAAACTTGTTTGCAATGTACACTTTTCTATAAGATTTGCTTTCTTTTTTGCAGGGTGGGGCAAAGTTTCAAATGTAACATGCCTTTATCATGCCTTAAATCCCTGAAGAAAACATTCAACAATCCACAGACTAATGAGATGCTTCTCGTTCTTTATCATCTCCTAGGGAATGAATGCACTGGAATGCAATGATTCTATGCATGAGGAATTGATACTTGGAAGGAACATGCAGTTGCCAACCTGTCACTCTCAGATGGGTGCTGCACTCGGCTTGTCCTGCAGGATTAACTATTCTGCACTTGTATATACCCTTGTGGTTCTGACCAACTTTCATCAATCTTAAACTGCACAGTGGCCCATGATGTTTTAAGGAACACAATGCAGACTCCTCAACTATTAGCTGATTGCACAGCCAAACCACGCAAGGTGTAGGCACACCCTTCATTATACAAAAGAGTAACACATCATCTCCTTCTTTTACAGTGGTTTCTGAAGGCAGAGTTTCAAGAAACTCTGGTGCTTTGGCATCAGTTTCTGTGATGTCTTCACATGGCACAACATCAGGATAGTAGACTCTGTTTCTTTGCTTCTCATTTTCATAGGGTCTTTGAGAGGTAGATATAAACAAGCTTGAGGTTTTCTTGGAAGATTCTTGCTTAACTTCAGGTGATTTAAACTGACAATCTTTGGCTGTTTTAAAGCTTTTAGTATCTGATTCAAGGGTAATTTTTGTTACTGCTTTGCCTTGTGCTTCTTTTGCTAGGTAAGAATAAAGTTAGGAAAAGGATTAGGTCAGGTGTTTTGCAGGAATTAAAAAATATACTTTGGGGAAAAAAACCCCGATAATTAGTATTAAAAGAATGTCCAGCATATTAGTGCTACAACAACACTATTAAACATGAGTGATTACACATTTAAGAGCTCTATTCCTGCTTGGCTAATTCTAGGTTCCAGTTAAGCCTATGGGACTTTCATGGGACAAAAACTTGGTCTGTAATGCCTGATACAAGCACATCTTTACTTTTAATTGAGAGCCTCAATTTAGAAAGTAGCAGCAGAAGATTAGGTAAAGCACTTTGCACAGCTCAAGAGTGAAGAAAGAAACTTCAGTATGTAAGAACCAAATTAACAGGGTCAATGGTTTCCTCATTATTCACATTAGCTTTCTGTTCTTGATTCCTTTGAGCTCAGCAGAAATACTATCACCTGTCCAGTGTGATGATAACACATTTTTGACTCTTCACAAGTGGTAATACTTCTAACATTTTAATATG
The DNA here is from genome assembly GCF_949628215.1 of Phalacrocorax aristotelis. NCBI lineage: Eukaryota > Metazoa > Chordata > Aves > Suliformes > Phalacrocoracidae > Phalacrocorax > Phalacrocorax aristotelis. The sequence goes on from NC_134280.1 coordinate 26,783,765, forward strand.
CTGATATCAGGAACAAGTAGAAGGACTCTTAGCAAAAATAAATACTTAAATCTCAGGGAGAGTGAAGGGTGGAAGATAATTAATTCGTGCAGTAGTACAATACTTGCACATATTAATCCTTTCAGGTACATTGACCTATATTGCCAACCTTGGAATTGGAACCCTGGGTTTATTGGAAACAATTTGGACCCATAGAGTACAGGTATCTAGTTCAACATTGCTTATCTGACACTCTTATCTTCCTTAAACTCCAGCTTCAGGAATTCTCAAAATGTAAAAATTCCTACCAGCCTTTTTTACTTTACATCTCACTGCATATCATGAAGGATATGAGGAATTAAAAGCCTCAGACATCTATGACTTGCTGGGAAAAGTCATGAAGTTACAATACCAACTTTCTAGCACTGCACATGTCACTTATGAATAGAGCTATAAATGTGGAGGAAAAACTCCAAAGCATTATTACTAGAGCTTTGTCAATTAAACACTGATAATAAAGGAAATATGAGTGATCTGTTGGCAGCGATAAAGAAGTGGCAAAAGGTAAGTCATAATGTTAAAAGTCGGATAACCACCTTTGACTGTTAGTATTGCAGCAGTTGTTGTCCCTCCGTAATCATTATATACAGTACAACTGTACAGTCCTTGATCTGTCAGCTGGGCATTTAGGATTGTGAGTAGTAGGACACTTCCATTTTGTGATATCTTCAATTTTTCAGACACTTTTATCATTTCACCTTCGTGGGCCCAAAGAAAGTCAGAGAAGAATTCATTTTCTAAGCCACATATGAACTGAGCAGTGTCACCACATTTCACAGTTATGTCTCTGAGCTGTAAGAGAATCTTTGGAGGGACATCTTTCATTTCCCAAGCAGTAGCCACAGAGATTCTGGTGCTCTGAGATGTTTGAGAAAGGAACGTTGTGTGCATGGCTTCCATTTCTTCAACTGATGTAGCCTTCATGGTCAAACTTTCTGATACGCTTTCAAAAACCTGTACACCCAACTCCTGTGATGGTTGTTGCACTGATTTAAATTCCTTTTTATAAGTTTTAATGTTCTTCTTTGTGAGAGGAGCAACACGAAGTTCTGATATAGCCTGTGACTGGACAGACTCTTTTACGTCTTTCCCAGAACTTTGCCTATCTAGGGCTTGCACTGTGTAATCAAGTAACAAAAATAACAATAGCATTAGTATCTAAAGAACGTTACTGGGCCATGCTCTGAACAAAATCAAACAGCATGGAGGATGAAAAAGAATGATCTTCATCTGAAAACTCAGCATGCCAGATGCGCTACGCTCTTGTCACAAAGATTATCTATTCCCATATATGAATGACAAGTGATGCCTAAGCTAGGCATGCAGTTGATACACAGCTGATGTTTGTCTCTTCTTTCACTGAAGTTGTCTATTTTAGTATTGGAAACTTATTATGGAACTTTTTAAAGAGGTATTTTCTTCTTTTTTTTCTACAGGATATTGCAAAATACCTTAGTCAATGCTATAAGTACCACTTAATTACTTGTTTTAAAAATGTGAAAGCCTTCAGCAAAATGATTCTATTCTTTGACCTATATCAAGATACAAATTTGCAAATTTCTGAATTTTACAGCTTAAACAGAAGAAATTAGAGTGGCTGGGTTGCAGAGAGTAGGTACTACTAACATTAGCAGGTAAAGAAAAGGTGTGAAACAAGGAGAGAAGAATATTAGTAACAGAATAAAAGTGTGGTATACAACAAACTGAATCCCTTTGAAGTAAAAATGGGGCTTTACCTTCTGCAGTCACTGTAAGTGTAGCTGTACAAGTTGTTTCTCCAGCACTATTTCTTGCCTTGCAAGAGTATTGGCCAGCATGCTCTAAGAAAGCATCTACTATTATCAGTATAGCTGTGCCTGTAGACTCATCAAAGTGGAAAACTAAGTCTTTTGTTGGCAACATGAGTTGTTGATTATGAAACCACTGGATTTTTGGTTTGGGCATGCCAGAGACTCTAGCTTGAAATCTGACTGATTCCCCGCTGCATACCCTGCAGCTTGAAATAGGCTGGATAAAGGTGGGCCTTTGGCCAACAGACTCCTCCTTAAGTGAAACAGATGAAGAAACATGCCAATGGGACTCTGATGTAACTTCTTCAACCTTTTTAAATCCTGAAAAGAAGCATGCCAACTTTTAATTTCTTACCCTATGCTACAATAAATTTTCTCGCTCATTCAAGATATTTTTTCTAACTTGCAACTTAACAGCATGAATTATTCTAATTAATCATTTATAAAATCTGTTGCAAAAAGAAAACAAAATATTTATGGTTAAACAATATAAAGGACAATATAGAACTTAAATAGCAAATTCTCCAGACAATATTTCTGGTCTAAAACTTTGGTTAATGTTTCATCATTTTGTATGAAAGTAAACTATTTCTTTTCAGCTGCCCAAGTAACTGGTACACATCTTTGTTTAACATGTTTTCCAACACTTTCAAAGTAATTCATTTTATACAAAAACTCTTACTAGATTCTCCTCGCAGTCAAATCAAAGAATGTGTAAGTACAGCTCTTCCATTAGAAAGAAGGTTTCTACCATGTTTGGTGCATGACAGACTCTAATACTGGAGAGAATGAAAAGGTGAGGTGCATGGAACACTGAAAAATTGTGAAATATGTTTTCCTGTGCATGACCTATATTTGGGAGACATAAATGTATGCCATGGACGTTGTAAACGGTAAGCATTAACTAAGTTAAAAGACAACATGACAGACAATGACTCACATATAATCATCAGTGTATATTAAGATTAGTATTGGAACATGACCTAAATAAGACATCTTCTTTAATGGCACACTGTACCTTCTAACTTCAAAGTAGCAGTGCTTGTCACTTGGCCTACAGAATTACTAGCCACAAAGGTATAGATTCCTTCATCCTCTGGATAAGCTTCAGCAATCTCCAGCTGGTAAGTGTCTTCAAACTGAGTCATTCTAAAAAACCGTGATGGCTTGATCTCTCTCTCCTTGCTGTACCAAGAAACTTTCAGATCTGCTCAAGCAACAGAAAGAAAAAAAAAAGGTGTAACTTATGGTATTAGACTAGTAAATAAACATTATTTTTATATTTATATCTGTCAGAAATCTTAATCTCAAGCATCCTTTTTAAGTTCAAATGTGCTCTGTATTACTTTGGTAATGTATGATCAGTGGAAAGTGGCCTCTTGTGGCTTTAATTTTTGATTTCTGCACTGAAAATATTTGTATGGGAAAACTGATTCTGGTGCTGCTATTTCCTAAGTAAAAATAATTTTCCTTTACCCTCTTAATGTGTAAATTTAAAATATTTTGCTACTACTAGAATCAGAGAAAGTCTCATTTTTAAAAAAGGATTCTGCTACAATTGCCTGATTAAACAGACTATAAAATCACTAGGTTGAGCTGAGAAGGTTAAAGAAATTAAAACAGAATATCCTTTTTCTAAGGAGAGTACCTTGCCTCTTTTTGTTGCAAATATTATGTTTTACACACCGTATTTCTCAAGAAAAATCCTGTCTTTGTACCTTTCTAAAATGCCTATATAACATGTTGTGTTGCTTGACTTATATAGGTTCGTGTAGACTTGGGAAAGAAGAGGACTGAAGCAGACTTTAACCTTGCCTCTCCACCTGGCACTATATTACATCATGAATCAAATGTTTTCACACAAATAGTGTGCTGTTACTGTCATCAGAAGAAAGAGGCAATGTTTTCAATAGGCAGCTGCATAGTGGGTACTGTTAAACACCTGTGTTTGCAATCACGTATTGCCTAACCTAATATAAAAGTTTTTCGCAACGCAAGTGAGAAGTATGGAAATACATTTGGGTACAATATTCAATCAAGGAAATTTTCAATGGGAAAACTTTCTTCACCAAAAGGGTTATCAAGTGCTGGAACAGACTGTCCAAGGAAGTGGTTGAGTCACCATTCCTGGAGGTGTTCCAAAGATGTGTAGATGTGGCACTTAGGGACATGGTTTAGTGGTGGGCTTAGCAGTATCAGGTTTACAGTTGGACTCGATGATCTTAAAGGTCTTTTCCGACCTAAACTATTCTATGATCCTATGAAAGGGGACCTAGATGAAAGGATCCTATGCTCTCTGCTGTAAATGCAGCTTCCACATTCACATAAATACAAGTAGTTCTTGTAAAAAAAGTTGCACTACCATGCTTTGCACAGAGGGCAGGCCAGTGTTTCCAACATACATTTTCTGATTTTTAGCACCACTTCTAAAGCAGAATCGGATTTCTTGTAAAGCTTTTTTAAAAAAAGTGGAGTTTGATTTCAAGCAATGGAAATGCAAATTATATATATTTGCATATAAATGTATATTAACAATTTTATGTGGATTTTTACACAGCTATCACTCAAGATTATTTTTAAATTTTGAGTTTTATTTATCTGTAAACAATTGTAAATACTTTGGAATTGGAACTGGATCTTATTGTGCAGTTTACCATGTGAATATTTTATTACTAGTCATACTCAAGGCCATTTATTGAAGTGAAGAAAGGTAGTTTTATTTGGGTTTTTGTTAATTTGGAAATAATGATTTTTAATGTAGGATGGTATTCTATCTCACTAAAACTAGCAAACTTATTTAAGGAAAATCTACTCTTAAAAAGACAATGAACGAACACGTTTTTATGCTAGGAAAAAGAATGCAATTGTAGTTTATTGTTTGCAGAGTGATATGAAGTACCTAGGAATATTAGGATAAAGGTTGAGGCACGGTTTCAGCCTGTTTGTTTAGTTAATTGACATGACACTGTGTGTCATCAGAAACTTTGTTATGTTCATTTAACATGATAATGCTTTTCCACCATGATACTCCGTGTTTTGAAACTCTGCATTTTAATCACTGACACAGGTTTCCAACATCAGTTAGCATTTGAAATGCTGAGGAGTTTCCAAAGACAAATCTCTTGAAACAGATCTTTTTAAAAACTCTTAATGTTTATGACTGTTTATAACTTCCACTTGCTTATGACTTGCTTAACTGATAATTGTCAGTGAGTAACATTTTGCTGTTTGTGTATATCAAATAACCGTACTTCTATGGAAAGACTGGTCCCAGTACATATACTGTTGCACTTTTTCTGAGTTCAGGTTGAAAAATTCTCAAAAATGAAAAGATGTACTGGATTTCATTAAACCCACCTGTCCCTGTAACTCTGCACTGAAAACGAGCAGACTGTCCCTCAGATGTAACAGCATCACGTAGGGGTATTATGACAGCAGGTGGATACACTGGCACTTCTAGTTCAGGAGAAACCACTTCTGGGACTAAAGGATAAGAAAAAAAAACAGTAATTTTGAAAGATTAAGATAATCACACACGTGTGGACAGTCTTACTTCATAGATATTGTTAGGCGCACAGGAAACTTACTTTCCACCGAAAGTGAAGCTGAAGTTGTAGCAACTCCATAGTCATTTTTTGCTTCACAGGTGTACACTGCTGCATCTTCAGGGAAAGTTTCAATCAGCAAAAGAGTATATTCTTGTGCATCATGAAGAAATTTGCACTTGAAACCTGGAGAAAGCTGTTGATCATCTTTGTACCAGGAAATTTTGGGCTGGGGTTTTCCTGATATCATAGCACAGAAGCGGGCAGGTTTGCCAGACTCCACAGTGGTTGGCTCTAGCTCCTGAATAATCTGGGGTGGTTCTGGAGCTGCAAAATGCAGGGTGGGGGTGGGGGTGGGAAAGGGGAGAGGAGAGAGAGAAACGTCATTATTGATATATATCAAGGCTTCAAAAATATTAGCAAAGATTTTTTTTTTTATTCCAAATCTTGCATGCCCATGCAAATCTGCCCTTTTCCTTGATACAGGGGGAATGATTTAGCAGCAAGTGCCTTAACGTAATTAGCTGTGTTGGCAGAAGTGTTTTCTGGTGAAACGTGTCCAAGAATTCTCAGGTTGATCCCTCTGGCAAGGCATATTTTTTCATATGAACAAACGACTTTATTTGGACATGAGAATTTCCTGGTCTAAATAAAATATGTCGGGGAAAAGAACTGCTATAACACTTTCATCAGCTATCCAGATATTTCAGTAGAGCAAGAAACATCCATGTACATGAGGATTTTGGTAGTGTTCCAGACATAAGATTCTCTTTCGGTTTTGGTCTTTTTTTTTTTCCTTTCAGATTTAGAATTCCAGAGAAGCTATATAGATATCAGAAAAACACAGGGTAATAAATACAGTCAAAGCATTGTTTGCAGGGAAACATACCATTCACATAAAGAACAACAGAACTCCTATTCCGTCCTGCAACAAAAGTATATTCTCCAGCATCAGAATAAGTGGCTTCAAAGATGGTCATTCGATGAACTCTTCTTTCCACCACATAACTGTATCTTTCCTCATATTGGAAGTTGATCTCAATACCATCCTTGTACCACTGTGGTTCAATGTCATCTTCATTGACTTCAAACTCAATTTCAGCTCTTTGTCTCTGAATGACCTTTGAACAAGTAGAATTAATGTTAGAAATAGCATTTTTTTTTACAGATGGTCCCACATTCCAGTTTCCTAGAAGAAGGTCCTGACCTTATGATTAGAGATTTTTGTGTTAGGAGTCTTGCTGGTTAGATACCATTGCTCTTCCTTTGCATTATTCTTTGAGTGACAAAGTTATGAATATTTATTCTTCTGTATAGGTCATACCTGGATATCTTTACGGACACTTCTGATACGAATATCACGACCTTCCACTATCAAATTGGCGCTGGATGTGTTTCCACCTGCTACTACAGTGTACCGACCAGCGTCAGACATTCTTGTGGAGGGAATAATGAGACGATGGACATATTTCTCTCTCTGAATTTTCATCCTAAGGCCATCAGAAAAGAAAATGAACAAATTATTTCCTGGGAGAAAATACATAACAAAAGTCAATATGGTGTAGAAACATTAATTTACCTGTCACCTATCTGGAGTTCTTGTCCATCCTTCATCCACTGGACCTGAATGTCAGGTTCTGAAATTTCACATTCAAAAATAGCCCTCTTCTTCTCCACAACCTTGATGTCTTTAATATGCTTCCTAAATTCAATGTGACGAGCTAGGGCAGAAAAAATGTAACATGAGAGCTATAATGCTAGTTGAGCCACTAGAAGTCACTAAATATACAAATCAAGAGGGTAAATACCTTCCACATATAAAGTGGCTGATGAAGCTGCTTTTCCAGCAACAAAAGTGTATTCTGCAGCATCACCAAAATGTACATTCCTTATGGAGAGGGAGTGTGTGAGCTTCTTTGTTCTTATCTGGCATTTATCAGTCGATTTTATTTCTACCCCATTCTTTAGCCATTTATATGAGATACCTTCATAGTTAACAGTAACTTCAAATGTTATTGTATCTTTCTCTTCAGCGTTGATGTCTTTTAGCATGGAGGTAATTAGGATGGCTAAAAGAAAAGAAATTAACATTGTTTGGGGGTTTTGTTTTGTTTTGCTTTATTTTAAACACATTAACTGGATCAGAGATGTTTAAAATTCTTTAAGATAGATTCTGATATTTTTTTTGTAATATCAAAAGGAAGGATCTGTGTCCAGAATCAGTACTACAATTAAATTTCCCAAAATGTCTGAATGACATAGGAATCCAAATTCTGTCTCCTATGGTGACTTGCTGTTTAGGCATGTTGTTCTAAACAGAATAACCCAGGATCTGACTTCCAAGTCCACATCTTCTAGACCTCTTTTAAAAATGTGATTGGGGCTGTTTAGGATTATCTGAAAATCTACAACAGTGCTGGTTTTGTCTGAATTGCACCGAGTGCATGTATTAACACAAACTCTATGACTGGTAACTGTAAAATATTCTGGTTAATGTCTTTTTTACGTACGTTTTACAGTCAGAGTTGCACTGACTCTGTCATTTCCACAGACAAATGTGTATTCTGCAGAATCTTCACTGCTCGTGTTCATGATATTGAGCTGATGGAGTTTCCCCTGGACCACTATTTTGAACTTTTCACTCATTTCAATCTCCACACCATTTTTCAACCAGACAGCAGGCACATTGAAATGAGAAACTTCACATTGAAAAGAGGCGGTTTTGGTCTCAGGGATCTCAATATTTTTCATGGTCTTTGTGATGTGTATGGCTAAGTGGGGGAAAAAAAAAGACAAAAAGAAAGGATTTTTTTAAAAGTCAATATGTGTAAAGACTGCAAAAAACCCAAGGGTAACAGGCTAAGAAGTGTCAGGTCAAGTTGTTTAATCTGAGTTGGTGGAGCAATTCATATAATTACTTTCTTACAAACTTACAATACTTACTTTCCACAAACAGTTTTGCTTTACACTCAATTTGCCCAACAAGAGCTGTGTATTCCCCAGCATCAGCAGGAGATATGTTATGCAGCATAAGTTTGTGAACTTTCCTTTGAGAGATCATCTTGTATTTATCACTTTGTTTAAGCTCAACATTTTTGTGGAACCATCGGACTGGTACAGTATCATGGGATACACTCAGTTCAAAGGAAACAACAGCATTTTCCAAAGCAGTCACATCCTTTGGCTTTTTGATGACCTTGACAGCTTGAGGAAAAAAGTTAGCAAGATTCAGCAGTGTGTTTGATTTGAATTTCAAGCAACACATTAAAACTAATATTCAAACTAGATTTACTTACTTTCCACATGAAGTCTGGCATTTGCTCCTATCTTTCCAAGCTTAAAGCTATAAACAGACTCATCAGTGACGACACAGTGTTTGATTTTCAGTGTATGAACAGTTCCTTTTACTGAAATTTCATATTTGTCATTTGATTCAAGTTCAACACCATTTTTAATCCACAGAGCTCCTTTCACATCAGGGTGGGTCAGTTCTACACTGAAAACTGCCTCCTGTGTTTCTGTCACAGTCAAGTTTTTTAGTGTCTTCTTTATCTTAACCGCTAGGGAAAAAAAAAAAAAAAAGAAAAAACTTGACAAAACAGACCAAAATTAAAAATTATAGTACGTATAACAATCCTAATAAAACTGAATCATGGTGCTTCATTTTGAAATATAGTATGTATATATTGATTTACACAGTTTCACTGAAGTGGTGTGCTTGGAACCCAAAAAGGAACATTTACTTGTAGCGTCCATGAGAAACAGATTTTTGTTTCATAAGTTTACTACAAAACTAGCAAAGAGTGAATCTCTACCTGCTAGTCCGTACCTTGAATAAAATGTATTTTTATTAAAATACCAGGCTAAATTCAAAATATGGAGAGTCCAAAACACAGTAAGTTTGCCACCTCAGAAAGCACATCATGATATAAAAATATTTTCAAAAAATGAAGCAAAATACACTTGTTTCTTGATCCAAGAAACTTGGATCCAAGGGCTTGAGTCAAGTCACAGTGAGTGATGCTGGACTGAGTGTTAAAGACATCAGTTAGTTACAAAAAAATACTGACCTTCGACCTTCAATTTAGCAGATGTCTTTGAGCTTGCTATTTCATAGCTATATTCACCCATATCATCCAGTTTTGTGGCAGGGATATTGAGCCTTCTCTTCACACCATCAGATTCAGCACGATACTGATCTGTCATAGGTAATGGTCTACCGTTTTTTAGCCACTGGCCGTCTGATTCAGGATTTGCCACCTCACATTCAAAAACAGCCCTCTGGGACTCAGCCACAGTCAGGTCAGTGAGAGGCTTTGAAATGGCACCACCTGTTGAAAGCAAAAGCACATCTTTTTGTTTTGTTGCTGTTCAACTTTCCCCCATACGGAAATGCAACCATGTGAAAAGTTGATGCTGAAATTCTTTGCCCTAATTTGTAGCATGCCAATAGACATTCTGAGTTCTGTGAAAAGTCAAGAATAGAATGTGACCTGAACATCACAAAAATATGTTTCTTACCCATGTCCTTGTTATTATCATTTATTATTTTTATTATCAGTGCAAGTATACTGAATATTCAAGACAAAAACTTCTTTTTTACACTAATTACATCAAAAGCATACTACAGCATTCCATACTGTGGCTCTGATTTAGCAAAACATTTAAGCACTTACTTAAAACTTGGCTGAATTCAGATTATACCAATTCACAAAAGATAAGAGGAAGAGCAAGGACAACATAGGGAAAAAAGAGAAATTAAAGAAAAATGAAAGTACAAAACCAGTACAATTGCTACAATTACAAAATCCAGTACAATACAGTGATTATCATTTTTAAATCACAGTGAAATAAAAATCTTGGACTTTAACCCTACTAACCTGCTACTATAAGCTTTCCAGATGTTTTCTTCTCTCCAGCATAAAATACATATTTTCCTTCATCATCTTTCATCATCTTCACTACTGTCAATTTATATGTTTTTCCATGTGCTTCGATTTTATATTTAGGACCAGCCTTGATCTCTTGGCCTTTGAAATGCCAAATTACATCAATCCCTGAATGGGAGAGCTCAACCTCAAAAGACACATTCTGTGTTTCAGTGCAGGTGATGTCATGAAGACCTCTAATAATCTGAATTTCTGTAAAAAGAATACATTACAAATATATTAGTTGCTTCCACAGTTTTGTATTTAAAGAAATAATTTTACAAAGAACTATGTCTTAAAGGAAACCTACCTTCAACTGTGACATTGCAACTTGTTTCAACTTTGCCAACCATTAGCTTATAATGTCCTTCATCTGATGCATGGGTTCTGGTAAGCACTAGCCTCTGTTTAGTGCCTTTACATACAGCTTGTACACGTTCATCAGGTTTTATGTGATGATCATTTAGGTACCATTTGGAGGAAGACACATCAGGTGCTGAAACTTTGCATTCAAGAATAGCTTTTGTTCCTTCAACTACATGAACATCTTTTAGAGGCACCACTATTTCCACACCTGTCAAGTTACAAAAATATTGATCATGAAAAAAGCTATATCTTTAAGAAGTAATCCTAAAGGACCCAAAAATCAAACACCCCTTCAAAATCATGATAATGACTTACTGTACACTGTGATCCGTCCAGTAGTTGACAGGCCAAGACCAGGAACACTAAAAGAGTAAGTTCCGCTATCTTCCTTTGTTGCATCTTCTATTAGCAACATGTGTGACTGTTTATCCAACACAATGTGAATACGATCACTTGATTGAATTTCATGACCATCTTTCATCCAGACACCTTCCACATTTTCTAGGGAGACTTTAACTTCAAGTTGTACAATATCTCCCTCACAGACTTTTTGATCAGTAAGTCCTTGAAGAATAACCATGGGACGAGCTGTGGAATGAAATGAAGTTAATTAATTCTCATAACAGATAAGCAGAATATTGGATATTAAGGCAGCATGGGATATAGTGATATAACTATAATATATGCTATAATATAGAAAATCTATAATATATAGACAATACAAGTATTAGAAATGCTTACGCTTCATCTTCAGTGTGCAGTGAGTCCTTTTGCCATCAACAACAAAGCTATACTCTCCTTGATCATCTTTATTAACATCTTTAATAGTGAGGATTTGGCGACCACGGCGGGATGCAATCACATATTTATGGTTAGAAGTGAGTTCAACATCACCATGATACCATTTCCCCTCCACATCTTCTGGGGAAACCTCGCACTCAAGTTCACCTGAGAAGGATTCTGGTACTTCAACATCCTCAAGTTCTTTAATAAACTCAATCACAGCACCTACAGGCAAAAATAACACCATTCATGAGTAACCTTGATTAGATACTCCTGACGAAAACATTTCTTATTAAATGAGCCTAAGGAAATTAAGATATACATGGTGTAACCGTTTTACATAAATATATCTCCAAACTTGCATACTGGATTCTGAGAATATGAAAGCAGCTTGAACATTTCTTAGTGCGTTAAACATCAGTTTAAATTGCTTTATTTCTTCCTGAAGCTGATTTCTCTTCAACAGTACTCATGGTACTGAGCTGTGTGCTTCTTACCTTCAACAGTAAGCTTTGCGGTAGTTTTTATGGATTCGTCTTCTATCAGTGCACAGCTGTAGTCATCAGCATCAGACATTTCAATTGCTAGTACAGAAAGAAAATGAGCCTTTCTGTCCGAGTGCATCCTGTATTTGTCTCCCGAATGAATCTCAATTCCATCCTTAAACCATTTCACTTTGACAAAGGGCTCTGATGTCTCACATTCAAACGTTGCCATGGAGTCCCTCTCTTTAGCAACAATATCTTGTAACTTCTGGGTGAAGCTGATTAACTGCTTGGCTGCAAAACAACATGCAATGAATCAACAGTGTTCTGGCCATATATATTTAACACACTATGATAAGCTGTAGGATAAAAGTAAGAGAATTTAAATTACCTTGTACTAACAGGAAAGCATGGCTAGAAGTTTCACCAGCTATATTGACTGCTTTCACCATGATGCTGGCAGAATCATCAGAAGTCACATCTCTGATGACTAATTCACAAACATTATCTTCAGGCCAGTACCAATACACACGATCACTCCTTTCAATTTGCACACCATTTTTGAACCATTGGCACTCAGGGTCTGGTTTTCCCACGACTCTCACACGGAAGTGTGCGTCTGTCCCCTGGGCTACAGTCTGGCTTTGAATTCGTTCAAATATCTTGGGAGCCTCCATGCTTGGACTAAGCTCAACCTTCTCTGGTTTGAATGTTGGAATGGTGATTTTGCCTTCAGGAGGAAGTGCTTTCTTTTCTTCCTCTGGGATCTCTTTGGTCCAGTGAAGAAGTTCTTCTTTTGTCTTTTTTAACATTTCTTCATATGATTCATCTTTTTTGCGAGACTTAAGTTCCACAGCAGTGATGGCTTCATAATAACCTTCTTCTGTCCTACGCTTGAATTTACTACGCAACTCTTCAGATTCCTCTGAAAGCTTCTCATGAGTGATTCTTTCAGCCCTTTTCAGTTTCACCACTTCTTTGGTTGTTGCCTCTGCAGGTTTGTCTACCTTCTGTACCTCAAACAGAAGTTTTCCAGGCTCTGTCACTACAGGCTCATGTCTGGGTTCAGGAGCACGACGAAGAACAGATCTGAAGTCTTCCCTTTGCTGGATCTCTAGCCTCACCTTATGTTCAATAAATCCTTCTGGATTCTCTGCAGTGACTTTCACTTCTCCTGTGTCATACGATTTGCAGTCCACAATATCCAGGTAGTAGATTCCATCATAACGGAGTCTAAACCTTTTGCTCTTACGGATCAACTGTCCATTGAGGTACCAGTTAACCTTGGGCAAAGGATAGCCAGTCACACGGCAGCGGAATCGTGCTGTTTCACCTTCTAGGACTCTTGCAGGTTCAGGAACCAAAACAATTTCTGGTTTTTGTTTTTCTTTTTGGTCCACTGCAACTGCAGGAAGAGCACCCTCATGGGCCATTCTTTCTAACTCTTCAATTCGCTGCAGTCCCCTTCTGCCTTCTGGCAACTGGGATTCTTCCACAAGGCTTTTCTCATCTTTCACGATCAGGGTAGCAGAAGTATGGTCTGTACCATATTTGTTAGTTGCCCTGCAAGTGATCACTCCACTATCTCTGGAATAGGCTACTCCATAGTCCAGGCTACAGTACCCAAACTCATTGATCATGCGGAGTCTGTTAGCTGCTTCCAAGGGTTTGCCATCATGCAACCACTCCACGACCATGGTTGGGTCACCAATTGGTGTAAGCCTGCACTCAAAGTGAGCTGGTCCAAATTGCCTGAGCCTTAAAGATGTGAGCTTCTTCTTAAAAAATGGTTTCTGTTGCTTTTCTTTGTCATAGAGGTCTCCTTCCTCCCATTGCTCTTGACCATAACGCAAATGGAGAGGCTCTAACTCTGGTGCTGCAATCTCCTTGGCTTTGTAAGTTCCTTTTGGAATGATTAATCTCCTTTCTGGTTCAGGTTCTGCGTGTTCAACTTCAACATTTACTTTGCACCGAGTAGTGTCCCGCCCAGCCTTATTGATAGCAGTAGCCGTATACCATGCAGCATCTTGCCTGGCAGTAGATTCAATTTTAAGGGCAGCTGCCCCTTTGGTTCCCTCAATCCTGAAATATTAAAACATTTTTTTTTATTTTTTTTTGCACTTCTTTGTTACTAAATTTTTCCCTTCTCCAAAAATAAGTCAAAGCCTCCAAAGGCAAGTCTCTGGAGGAATTAGATAACGTTTTTATGTTTATTCATGTTTATGAGTACAGTCCTTAAGAATCAAACAGATAAGTATAATAAAAAACAGTCTTGAAGTCAATGGTAGTTTTGCCTGCAGAGAACTTCAAAATCAGAGAGATAAAGGTTCCCTAAATTTCTGTCGTAAAATCATTGGCTTTGTAAATGCAAAATACACAAATACACAATCTGGAAAAAAAATAAGTTAGTCCTACAAGATATTTCATATGTCAGAGCCTTGCTGCAATGCAAAAGCTGTTAGTAGCTTCAGTAGCCATGGGGCTAAGACCTTAATGAATCCCTTCAGTGGAAGTAAGGGTATTCAGTACTCGGTAGGAGGCACTTTGCAGGATGGTGATCGTTAACTCCTTTACTATTTAAACAAAAAAATGCTTACTTTATTTTGGGGTATTTATGAGGTACAATGATGTCACTGTTCTTCAGCCATACAATGTCAGGATTAGGATTACCAGTAGCTTTCACTGCCATCTCCAGTCTTGAGCCCTCCTTTACGCTAACATTCTTCAGCCTTTCCACAAAGCGTGGTCTGACTAGGTCTTCCTTAGCTGAAAGAGCAAGGGTAAGTTATCAGAAGAGGAAATTACATAATCACGGTTTTTAATAAGAAACGTTCCTCAGCCTCCTAAAAAAATAGCATGCACAGTAGATACCTTCCACCGTCAGTGTCATTGAAACTGAAGCTTTGCCTGCCCTGTTTTGAGCAATTACAGCCCATTCTCCAGAATCATCAGGCATAGCAGGAACAATGATCAATGACTGGGTGCCATCTTCTTTAATCACTATTTTATGGGTGTAGTCATTAACCACTTGTTGACCTGCAAATACACGTGAAAAAAAAAATGTTACAGTCAAAACAGTATCTCAATAAGGTGTAAAATGCATATAAAATTGGTTTTTAAGATTATTTGTTGATGAAAATGAGGCTAAGGTACCATTGTGGAACCAGTAGGTCTCTGGCATAGGCCTGCCAACAACTTTTAAGTCAAATCTTGCTGTCTGCCCCTGTGAGCATTTAAATGACGTAGGTTTCAGCACAAAAACTGGTTTATATAGTCTCTCTAGTTGTCCTTCATCAGTTTCTTCTAATCTGCGGGCAGGAGAACGAGAAGGAGAACTACGGGCAGGAGACCGGCTTGGAGAGCGTGGAGAAATAGACCTGGAAGGAAAAGATAAGACAGATGTGTATGACATTATCATATAGCAGTGGGCTGACATGATAAACAGAGTTCAACTTTAGCCTTTAGCATTATTTATTTTAAAGAGGTTAACCAATTTATATAAGAAATTGTGACAAAACTAATTTTTATTTGTAGTCAACTTTCTTTAGGTTTTTGACAGCTATTTGTATAGCTGAACAGTATTAGGCTACACCAGAGCCAGGGAAACTGTTGGGTTCTGGATACTGTACAGATATGGATGTAATCCTGTGTACGTTTGTGTGCATGTGTGTCTGTATAAGTAGACAGAACACAATACATGGCAACACTGGATTTTCTTCTGTCATAGAAATACAGCTGTGTCAAGCGTGGGAAGTAAGAGTTACACACAGTACTAAAACTCCAAGTGCAGAAGAATTTTTCTACCAAAGCATGAGTACTTTAAGAAATAAATATGGTTGCTGAAGTTTTAAATCTGACACGATAGCTAGATATGCATGTGAATGACGGTACTCTGGGAACTGCATTGCTCATTAAGAAGGCAAATCAGACAAAGAGTTGGCACATAAATCAATATAAGCCATGAAAACAGCATTTAGAAATTCTCTAGAGGTATACAAACTCCATAACTTAAGCTGTTCGGCTGCTATGTAATGAGTTTTTGGACTGTCTATCACAGCAGACTGAAATCTCATGAGATTTTTATATTATTGTGTACCTACCTATATCTTCTCATAACTTCTGGGCCTGGCATATAGCCTGGACTTGCTGTGGGTGCAACAGGTTCAACGTAGAGTTTTGCTGAGCAAATGGCATTTCCTTTCATATTACTGGCAAAGACAGTATAAATTCCTTCATCTTCAGGTAAAACAACAGGCAAACGCAGACTGGCACTACCATCTTGCAGGACTTCCATGTGGTAGCGCTCTCCATGCCTTATGCGCTTACCATCTTTGTACCATGCAATCTGCATGGAAAGAAAGAGTGGAATGCTATGTGAGCTCTCCTAAAGACAAAGATCCAGTGATGACCCATGCATACAATATATTACAACCTCCTATTTTTCAGCTGATGCTTCATCACAGCCCATGCACATGTGTTAACATTTTTATTTGAAATAAGTAAGAGTAAAGTAATATGTTTTCACAGTAGCCTGAAACACAAGTTTTGGAGCTACAAATTTATATAAAGCCCATTTTGATGAAAAGCAAAGTGACCTAGACCGGACTTTCTACTATGTTCCCCACTTGTGTGGGCTAACTCGGAGATACTCAGAAGCAAGACCAACTTAACTAGTAGATCTAACCATCCTCTGAACTGGCTAACCAACCTAACACCATTCTATTAAGGGACAAAAGGAAAATTCAGCTTCATATCAAAACAAAACACTGGATTTCCTTTGAGATTTGATGCTCTTTATGCAGAATGCAGAATGTCTGACAATGAGATATTAAGGGATTTTTCAAGTAGAGCACCAGATGGTTTTTAAAATAGATTAATGTCATACAGGTTTGGGGTACCTTTGGCAATGGATATCCAGTCGTCTTGCAATGGAAAGTGACTCCTGTCCCCTCAAAGGTTCTGTAATTCTTTAGTCTTAAATCAAATCCTGCTTCTACAGCTTCAGATTCAGAAATATCAACCATCATCTCCTCTCCATCTTCTTCAAGAAGTTCGTCTAAGGTGGTCTTAATAATTCTGAGTTCAATTTCCTTGATTAGTCTTTCTTCAAAAGAAGAAATATGGAATTCCTATACAGAAAAGCAAGACCATTAGTTCTGTGTGTCAGATAATGACCTTGTAGAGAAGTGATCTGTACTGGTAAAATGTCAGTATGCAAAATGAGTATGGAGTGGTAGACATACCTCATCTTCTACAAAAGTTCTGACCATCACTGTATCTTTTGCCATTTTCTTCCTAATTAGGGCTTGTTCTTTTTCATATTCTTTTTCAAAGTCACCATATGAAATAGCTGGGGCTACCTCAGCCACTTTAGGTTCCTGTACATATGCAGTCACCTGAGTTTGGTACATCATTTCTTGTTGCGATTTTATGTAGGCTTCATAATCAGCTAAGAATTAAGAACACGTTAATTTTGATAAGTTTTTGTGGTTTTCACTGGATTGAATAGAGAAAACAAGTGCAAACTTATTTTACTGTTTGTGGTGATTCAGAGTTTCTGTCTGTTTAGCCAATAAAGTACAAAGAGCAATAAAATGCAAAGACTGATGCACTCAGATGTGATTTATAAACAGGTAAAAGTTTTACTGTGCTATATAGGTGTTTTAGTTCTCAAAGTGAAAGCACCTGTAGAGACTATTTTACAATTTCTTCACTGCGGCTCTGATTCCTGCAAACTTTCATGCATTTTTACGACAGTTGAGAAAAAAAAAAAGTTAGCACTCTCTGAATGTCTTATATTACGCAGACTATTACGGACGTCGACAGAAGAAGGTCCCTGTAGCTACATGTTCTAGCAAAGAATATAAGTCCTTCAAGAACCTCCTGTCAAATACACTGTCTTGCAGAAAAAGAGCCACCAGATCTCCTTTTGTGTTTCTTGAATTGACCAAATTTAGCTGCAAAGGATTTGCAGCATAATTTAAAATGTTTTTCCCATTTCAAAGTTAATTTTAAAAAATATTTTTCCCATTTCTTTAATCTATAATGTACCTTCTTCTAGTAAGGAGACCGTTGCAGAAGCTTCTCCATGTTTATTACGAACAACAATAGTGTATTCTCCGGCATCGTCGGCAAAAGTCATGGAAATTTCAAGTTTGCATTCCCCGGTTTCTCTTTTGTAACTCACTTTGTACCTATAGAAAACATAAAAGTCCAAGCTCTCTATAACTCTGATGAACAGACTTTTTAGTGAATTTGCTTTTAGTTATACAATTAATCAGAACCACTCATAACTTGTACAAGCAAAAAAAAGAGAAACATTTGCAGGCAATTCTCATTCAATTAATCTGCAGAACAACATAGGAAAAGTAACTGTGCTGAAACTACAGTACACGTCTACTTTCTTTCTGTTGTCACCAAAATAAACAGGATGCAAACATCAGTACTGAAATATCAAAGATGATGTTATCAACAGAGCAAAATGGTATATGCTGTGTGCATGTAGTTTGTCCTTCTTTGAGATACTGTAGCATGATCTATTTCAAGAATGCTACAAATGTATATTTTTCCTCTGCTAGAAAGTTTGTTGTTTTCTATAGACAACATTTGCATAGGCAGAATGCAAACATTGCATAGACAGAATAAAACCAATGCAAAACTTCTTCCTGATTTGCTTTTAGATGTGTAATATTTCTCGTTTTATGGTCTTTTGAATATAAATAATTTTAAAACTTAGTAGCCTTCTAAAGTCTCACATTAAGACATGATCCTATGATTTTTCCATTTAAAAAAATAAAATTGCACAGAAATCAGTGATGTTATTTGGCTCAGAATCAGTAAGGAAATCAAAATTATTCTGCCAATTAAATATTCTTAAAAATTATGTTTAAGTAGTTTTTGTACGCTGTAGTCAAAGTACCTGTAGCCAGTCGTTAGAGGAACTCCACCTTTTTTCCAGTAGACATGTGGCTTTGGGTTGCCCCCTACTTGGCATTCAAAAATAATGCTCCCACCTTCAATTAATTTATGTACTACAGGTTTTCTTATGAAGAAAGGAGGTACGGGTTCTCCCAATACTTCCTCTGCTGCAGCAGAGACATCTTCCATTACAATGTCCTTTGTCTCCACATAGCTGAAACGAGATTCCAATGCAGGTAAGTGAGCTGATATCTGGAACTCTCATAAACAGAGGCAAGAAGAAACTAACGCCCACCGTTGGAGCAGTCTGTTTAGGAAAGTAACTTTACCGTTTCTCTTCTGTAACAGCCTTCTCAGAAATGGTTTCTCGAGTCTCAATTTCTTCTGAAACTGCAAGGGAAATATGATATGGTGGATTTTAATATACATTACTAGTGCCTAAGCAGTGAGTTTAGTTGACACAAAGAGAGAGAATGTTAAATAGTTGGCTCAGAGGGCCGGGTACTTCCACTGAGGAAGCAAGGTTCCCTGGCCTTTTCCTCATATTCTTACAGCCCTGTTACCTAACAGCCCTGGAATACAACTCGAGGCATATGTTCTACTTGGGAGCTGACAAAATGTCTAAGTTACATTAAGTAATATGCAGTTAACAAAATTATAATCTTCCTACAGTGATAAATATACTTACCTTTCACATACAGGTGGCAAGATGTGCTGACACTCCCAGCCTTATTGGTAGCAGTGCAGGTAAATCTTCCACTGTCTTCTGCAAAGGCTTCACGAATCAAAAGGCGAGCAAGCCCTGCTTTGAAAGTGATCTGGAAGTCCATTGAGCTCTCAATCTTATAGTCTTCCCTGTACCATGTCACAATAGGCTGAGGATGACCAGAGATGTGGCACTCCAGGGTGACAGACTCACCTTCAGTCACAGTCTTATTTTTGAGGCCCTGTATGGCAAAAAAAAAAAAAGTATCACAGTCAGTATGTATTTTCACTACTAAACAGACATTTGAATAACTAAAACCTGTTTGAATGGAAAATTTAATGTCTACTTCAAAAGAGTGTTCTGTTAGCAGTGTATCCAGTAAAAAAAGAGGCATTTTCCAAAGGGAAGTATTTGGTTTTGGGATCTCAGAATATTACTGTTATTAACAAGCAAATTAAAAGGCAGGTTGATGTTTATGCAGATCGTGGCGAGAAATTATTTCCCTGCAGCAAAGATCATTCTAGTATGTGACAAAATTGGGAAGAATCACCCCATAACAGACATTCAGAATAGTTTGTATCAGAGATAAATTGTATGGCTAAGTAAGCCTAATACAGAGTTAAAAAGATTAAATACAGCCAAATTTCATGGTCAGGTTTTCAAAAATAAAATTTAGAATACAAAACATGTGAAAACATAGTGTAACCCTCCTAATCTACATACAAATTACTTACTGAGACTAAGGTGGGTGGAGTAGCAGGGATTTCTGCAGGCACAGGAACTCTGGCAGTTTCTGTCACCTAGGTTGTTTAAAGCACAGTTAATGAACACCTAATGAAGCCAAGGACATAAATAGCAGAATTTAGATAAGAAAAGAAATTATGTAAAGAGAACTCTTCACTTGTCACAGGTAAATATTAGGTCCTTAGAAAGATTTGTGTAAAACAAGAAAAATAAAAGACAGCAGAATGCTGTAAAAGTGGAACATTGCAATGAGGAAACAGCAAACAAGTGAGGCTATGCTACATTTTTAAGGTGAATGTCAGTCAAAGTGGTGGAAATTTGCTTAATAACATACCTTTGCTTCACCTTCCTTACGCAAGACCAAGTGTTCTTCCCGCACTGCTTCACCTTTAATGCTTACACCTGCCTCTTTTTTAGTCTCAATATCATAACGACTTTTATAGGTCTCAGCCGCCTCTCCAAAGGGAAACTGTGGAGGGGCAACTGGCTCTGCTTTTATCCTGACTTCATGTGGCTTTAGCTGAGGTGGTTTCACGGGCTTGGTGATCTTTTGCGCAGCAGAAGTAGCTGATAACTCTTTTTCCAGAGTAGCCATGGCAGATCCAGCTATTGAAACCTAGGGTACAGAGGAGAAAAAGTTACAGCTTTGTTCTCTTGTTTTCAAAGGAGGCAATATATTTCTTGAGCAGATTGCATATGCACCAGTCTTTTCCTTAGTTATGTATTTGTTGACACTGCAACAGCTATATATACGAAAATAACTACTGATTTTAGACTGCAGTAGTAGTATACCAGAGGTGTAACATCCTTGTATTACTTTTGATGTGTCTAACATTCAAATATTTTCTCTTTTTCAAACTTTAGAATTTGTTCTTTAAATGGTCAAGAAGCTCATATGTGCAACATGAGAAATGCCCTCTGAATTTATTCACTTGAGGCTTTAGCTTTCCATTTAATCAGTCTGATACAGCAATAAACAATACTACTAATTACATAACTGTCAGTGATTAAAATAACTGAAGAGATTTCAATATTTTATTGTAAGTGTAATAACTTTGGAAAACATACATAAGTCTCTATGTAATTTTTATAGAGTTTAATTACATTTGAGGGAAAAACCAGTTCATTTTTAAAGTCCAGGTGAAGAAAGAAAGCATGCTTGAATGAGAAAATTAATTAAATAGGAACTTTTAATATTCTGTGAACGAGTCAAACAGAAAAATGGAAAAATTGAAATTAAAAATGGATGGTTATGCAGTCCGGGTTTTTTTCTATTTCAAAAATTAACTTAGTATGTAGTAATCTGCAAGGAAGAAAGAAGCACTGTTTCCAATGTGCTAGTGACCTGACGCATATAATAAGACTGAGAAGGGATACTTCTGCTCTTTAAAAAACCTAAGTTGCTTGACAAATGTTTATGATTTCATTGTATGACATGAAGTATTGAAGTTGCATCCTTAAATTAAAAGCTTGTTTAAATAACTAGTAATTACAAATCACATTTTAGCAGCTTGTGTGTCTGTTTAAAGTCTGCTCTTTATTAGTCAAACAAGCCAATAAAAAGAACTGTAAAAAACATACAACGCGTCTTCTCCCTGGGAAAGCACCATACTGGAGTGGGAGGAAAAGACAAATGGAATGGGTGACCCATTGTTATAAATGACCATGCTGCTCTTCTTGGATACAGTTTTCACTTCTTACCTCATATGTATGATCTGGTTTAGGAACAGCAATTTTGGAGACTGTGAAGTGAGGACTTGCTGTGCGGGGTCGTGGGTGTTCAACATGAATTGTTTTCTCAGTCTTTGTTTCTGTTGCTCTTTTTATCTACACAAAGCAACAAAAAAATCGTTGAGAATGTGATGCTGTTCTCCAAACTGAAACAGATTTCACTGGGACATAGTTTTTTGGAAAAGAATGCAGTGTAAACTGAGTCTAACCTCTGTTGATATATGAACTTCCTTCTTTTCAGCAGCTGAGATAGGTTTCTCAGGAGGAACATAGACAGTTTTAACTTCTTTAGTGACAACATGACGTTCTGCTGGGGCCTCAGCAACAGTGTGCTCTTTATAGCCATATTCCAAAGTTTTCTGCTTTACATAAGCTTCACCTGCTTGTTCTGGTTCCCAGGGTGATCGAACACGTGCTTGATCCACTGCTGCAACAACTGTAGCTACAGCTTCAGCCCTTTTTCCAGCTTCAGTCTACAGATAACATTGGCATAATTTATATAAATATTCATCATTGTATTAAAGGCTTATGTATCTGACAAATGCTCAGTAAAATATATTCCAGACAAAGAGAGAGTGCATAGATATGCAAAAGTAATAATGTATACATCAAACATATTCACCCATAAAGACACTTCAGAGTCAGTAGATACAAATATACATTTTTGTTCTAAGCTCTTCCTATGCATATTCAGAAGATATCTGTAGGCTTGCGTGCCTTATACTTATCAATATTCGTATGCAAGCCCACTTTTAATACTTTATAGTCACATAGCTACTTATCAAAGAGTACGGCAGGTATGTAAATGTGCACATACTTTTAAAGTCAGTATGCTCATCAGCTCCATATAACTGTTAGATGCTACTAAAAATGTAAAGCTGCATCTAGCATCTGGTAGGAATGTATTAACTAAGGAATATACCCATAAAAATATTTTTTACCAAGGAATAGCTGTTAATTCTATACCAATCTATTTTAAATTATTTTACAGAAGGAAAACAGAACTTTTGGAGAAACTGGACATAATGCATTTGTATCAGGACTTTTATTTATTTCTAATAACTGTTAAATACTGTCAACTTCTAGGTTATCAGGGGCCAAATTTCTGCCCAGTCAGCAAACAGCAGGTAATAGGATGATTACTACTAGTGTTTATTATTACTGCCATAACTGATCTGGATGTAGCAACAGAGCTTATGAAATGTATGCCTTGTAGATGGGAAAAAGCCTAATGGATAACTTCATACTGATTTTAAAATCATTATGACCTTGAACTAAACTAACTTAAGTAAGGCCAGAATGTGATTGTTTACAGAGGTTTTGTTTTATTATTAGTGTTCAGGCAACGGGGACTCTTACTCAGTATTGATGCTGATATCAAAATTATTGTTTTTACCAGTTTGAATTTGGCCCAAAATTTACATAATCTAACAAGTAACTGCAACCTCTTAGCAGTCTGACTCCTCTTTTATATGCTATGATATTTTAATTATATTTTATAAAAGTATTTTATGAGTGTACCATACTATTTCTAATGAAGTAGATAGACTTTAAATAAAAGCTCTTGGCAATTATACTATTCTTCCACATAGAAGAGTTCCTGGCTATATTATAATAGAAAAGCTTTTCTACTGTGGGAGTCCTACTGGAACAAAGCAGTGTCAACAAGTGTCTGATAGTCAGAAGTAATAAGCTGGACAGACTTGAATGGATGTTAAAGTTTGTATTGTACAAAGAGCAATACAATTCAAACCTTAATAGAGAGAGGTTGTTTCATCTGACAGCCATAAAATTGCAAGGAATCATCTCGCAGAAATAAAGATTGCAGAGTCAGAAATTTTAACAAGTAAACATTTCTTGGAAGTGATTGGTAGGGAGTAGGCTTTCAGAGAGAAATCTGACTGTAGCCGTAAAAGTGGCATTTCCTAACAGGGTGAGACATAAACCTCTTTATCACTAGAAACTTAATCACATTGATTCTGTTACTTGACAATCATCCCACTTAATGGGTATGTTATCAGGAATTAATTTCAATTAATTGTACCCAAGTAGCTCTTAAAATATGAAGTTTGCAGATAAAACAACTTGTAACAGTGCATTTCACATCTGCAACAGCTATATTCACCTGGTCATAAGCTAGATGAATTTGTTCTTGCTTGGCTGTAATTTCTTCTCTAGTTCTGGACACTGTGACTGGTGCTTTGGTTTTATCAGTAGCAATTATTTTCGGAACTACAGTAGTTTTCTTAGCTTCCTTTTTAATCTAATTATTATAGCAGAAATAAAAGTGTCAGTTACATATGGCCGAAAGATATTTGAACAATGGGAAAACATTTCGGAATGGGAACAGCGAAGGAGAATTAAGGGGTTAGATGCTTGTGCACTGCACGCAGCTTTGTATTATATGTATACTGATAAGTATGGTTACAGCCTGACACCTATTTAAATAAATGTAATGATCTTTTTAAAAAAAAGAAGTTAAAATGCATTTCAGGAGTCAGTCAGTTCATTCCAAAAGTCAGAAGAGAATTATGGGCATCCTATTAATGAAAATAGGAGACAAAGTTAGGAGAGAAAGACAGAGGTGGAATAATATCGTCTAATTAGCAGTAAAAGTGGAATAAATCCCAGAAAAAATGAGCTGGAAATGTATAGTTAGTATTTTTTGAGGGACACATAGGTTTTTAAAGAAGAGAGGATAAAAAGCCAAACATGTTTGTAACAATGCTATTCACCTTTTCGTGGGTTATGCTCACTTGTTCTTGTTTGGTAGCAACTCCTTCTTTACTTTTTGATATTATGACTGGTGGTTTAGGTTTATCAGTGGTAATTACTACCTTAGGTACAGAAGGTTTCATATCTTCCTTTCTTATCTAGTTTTTATGGTAAAGAAAAATAATAGTAATCAATTATGCCTGTTGTCAAAATTACACAGCTTTTCAGGAAAGTGGGATAACGTTTCAGAATGTACATCAATAAAGGAAAAACATCACCTGAGAAATGAAGTCATTCTTTTGTACAGACCAAGTTATAGCCTATCTTATATGTTAGCTGAACAAATTGCATTCAAAGTCATTGACATATTGAATTAATCTATGCGTGAATTAAGAAGAGTCTTCCCACTTCCTAGTTAATTGTGATATATCATTATGTTTTGTATAAACTGTTTGCATAAAAATGACTTAATATTCACTTCCATCAGTAAATGGACTATTTCATCCGTTACTACAACAAACAATATTTCCACAATATGGGCCAGCAGATGCATTCAGTCCTCGCATGAATATGAACTACATTAAATCCAATTCCACCTATAAATATCATGAGTGATAACCTTTACAGTTTATCTTCAGAAATCTACCTTCAGACAAAAAGTAAAGGTCATTAAGCATCAGAGAAATTCTGGCAATACAAGCCATAATGCTCAAAGGATCTGTAGCAAGGGCACCTGCACTCTTCCTCTGTGGACAGAGCTGCTATTAAGTAAGAACTGGACCTGTAATGCTGGGCCTATATTTGGAGTAACTTGCTTTATAAAGTTTTTATTTTGTAATCTTCTCTTCATAAAGAAGCAGAGCAAAGATACATAGCACATTTGATGAAGAATGAGGTTTTACAAACTTATTAGAGTATAACAATGAGCTAAACATCTGTAACATCTATTTACCTTTTCATGAGCAATGTGCACTTCCTCATGTCTGGTAGATATTTCTTCTCTAGCTCTCGTTATTCTTTCTTGTTCTTTGGCTTTGTCTGTGGCAATTACTATTGTGGGTACTGGACTTTTCTCTGGTTCTTTTCTTACCTGGATGTTTACAAATAAAGAAGTTTAAAGGATATATTGTTTAACAATATAAGGTATGTGATTTTTTATATATTTGGAAAAGAAGATAAAAACTAAAGGAAAAATATCAAACTCTGGATTTCAAAATCATCTAGTCTGGAAACAACAATAACAACATAAACAGACTTCTTATAAGACATATATACATTTAGCATAAAAATAATAAAGTATTCCACAAATGCTTGCTTTGCTACTGAAAGCCGTAATAAAAAAATCGGATGAAAGAAAAACTGTCCTGTATCATAATCAGTTTGAGAAAGTGTAGGATACTAAAACCAAGTTTTTGGTAACTTTCACTTTGCAAGAAGTTCAGATGTAATCTGCACATAAACGTGATTTTTTTGCCCAGGTGGATTTCTGTTTCTCAGTACTTTAAAGTTAGGTTACACTTTCTTCCTTATGCATTTGAGCTAGAATGCAAATGTAACATTTCTGTATAAAAGCTGGTCTTCCATTAAATCATATTTGTCTGATAAAACACATGCTAAAATAATCTGATTTCCAATTACTCCTCAGTATTTTCAAAACTGATTTTAATGCAGAATGAGTTTTTCCTCCTTTTTCTGACCCACTGCACTGCCAACAAACAAAGCAGGCTACAAATGGCAAGCTTAGAGACAAAATCAGGAAAAAAAATGGAAAATCTGAGGTATTTCCTACATGTCATTTCTTTAAATGATTGAGAATACTATCTAGCAAATCACCACACAATCTATAAAAAATAGATTCCTTTCTAAGTTAATGTTTTGCAAGTTTATCTATCACATTCTTACACATTAATAATGGAAGTGAAATAAAAAAAGGAAATACAGTCACCATCAAGGACAGATAGGAGAATGATAGCAATGTAAACTAAAAGACTGAACATACATAAAAGGAAAAAATAATATTACAGTATGTCATTTTTCTTGTTCATTGGCTTGTCTTTTTGATGATATAGTAGATTTTTTGAACAAGGTGGGGCATGACAATCATAGGTAACATCTGTATTCACCTTTTCAGGAGAGATGTGCCTTTGTTCTTGTGAAGTAACAATTCCTTCTCTAGTTCTCGATATTACTGTTTGTTTTGCGGCTTTATCACTGGTAATTACTACTGTTGCCTCCTTTTTCATCTGATTTTTATAGCAACAAAGAAAAAACCAAAGCCTTAAAATTCATTTTAACATATTGATCATCAAAAGAAGAGGAGAAGGAAAAATACGAAAGGAATGCAAGTGAAGGAAGAATACTAAGGGAGACTTATTTTATTCCTCATGGGGAAATTATTAATGAGATATTAGAAGAAAAACTTCATCAGTGTAAGAATAATGTTAGATAATAAATGACGAGGGAGAACACAGGATCACTTTCATAGAAGGCATTCTTAAAAAGAGTTTAAGAATAATTAGTTCAATGCCGCTGTGATGGAAAGCAATGTAATAAGTGATCCATGAGCATTCCTTTACAGTCCAGATGCTCCATACGAATATGCATGCTTGCAGTGCACTGGGTAATATCTTGTTAATGCCTCACAGTGAATCATGCCTTGTTTGTATGTTGGATAAAGGGATAAAGGGGAAATTATAGAATATTGGTGCTCTATTTCTACCTGCTCCTGAACAGGTTGAATGTGGACTGCAGTCATTGCTGTCCTTTTAGCAGTTTGCTCTACAACATCTGGAGCTGGTTCTCTCACCATGGCTTGGTCCACAGCAGCAACAACCGTAGCAACAGCTGCTGTTTTTTCACTGTCCTTTCTCACCTATATTAGTCCAATCAAAAGACATTTTTCCATGTTTCACATACATTCAGAAGAAGCACTAAACATGCACAGAGACAGAATGTTGCAAAGCAGCATTTAAATATTTGCAGCAGAACTCTCTCAACAGCAGATACACACGTTTTTATACACAGCCTCTCAGATTCCATTTAGCAGATCTGTTCGGCAGTGGTGAGTCCACACACAGAGCAAAACCAATGCTCTTTCCAAAAATAGACTTTACCTCTCTAGCACCAGCCGCAACCTCACCAGCAGCAGCACCGCTAATGGTAAATTGTTCTTGGACTCCGTATCTCCCCTCCCATCTTTCTTCAGTTCTTATTTGAGTACTGCTTGTAGATACTCTTGTTTCCTTCATCTGGGCTTCTGCGGTTGCAGCATATCCTTCCTGCTTCCAAGGAGGAAGGACTTCAGCCCCAGCTGTTGTCACTACATGTGTTTTACGGATTGGAGATGGAGATTTCACTGGTCTGATAGGTGAGGTGGAGATTCTTCCAGCAGGAGAAACTGACCTAATGAAAGAATAAAGTATCAATTATATTAATGTAGTGTCATACAATGACAACTATATAAACAACTTCAGCCTGAACTTGAATTCACTCCCCATTTAGGGTACCTTCCATACATTGTAGTTTGATTTTTCAAAAGTTTTTGAGGTGTTCTACTTGTAAGATTACACTTAGCTGGTTTTAACATTATGCCTAATGTGTGTTTTTGTGATACCCATAACTGTAATATATCTTTGTAGTAGCTTAGTTAGATTTACAAAAAGAAATAAGAGCAAATGTCAAAGGGCATTTCACTCAAGCATGTGTATATAAAATATAAAAATACATAATTATTTTCCATTTGCTCTATATTAATTCTCCTAATAGGAATACAATAAAAGGCTTACACACTGTGAATATTACATATATTTGTGCTCAGGTCTCTGTAGAGAGACAAAATAACTGCTCTTTGTAAAAATACCACGTGGCAGCCACTAGCAACAACAAAACTGTATCTACCCCCGCACCACACCTCATTTTCATATGTCATCCTTACATGTGTTCAGACTCAAGGCAAGCTTCTGATCAGGGCCTATATTTTTTCCCATACTTACATTTATAAATCTCAGCCACAATAATTGGTAGCCACTTGGAAAGTGCTAGTTTCTAAATTTTGATATTCCAAAAATTCAGTCCCAGTCCTAGCAGATAGTTTTAAAGCACTCTAACTTAGATTTTTCTTCGAGAGGAATTTTTTTTATGCTGTATTTCCCAGATAACATTAAAAAATTGCAGCAGCAGGGGGCAGCAGCATTTTATTCATGTTTAGATTTAGTTTCTACTGTGTTGTATATCTAAAAGTTTGACTAGCAGGGGACTACAAACTTCTACTTCCATGTGCACACTAGGTGGCACTATTGAATTATTCTTTCATCTATGCAGATTGCTAGTTACTGACAATCCATTTCTTCCTGCCCTTGCAAGTTATTTTCAATGGGGCAAAATTTACCAGCATACCTAGATCTGTCGGTATAAATGGGGCTCTTCTGAGCACTCAGCTTGGAGATATTTCTTCCATGACGCTGGTGCTTCAGGATGCTGACATTGCAGGACTTCCAAAGCAATTTCCTCTTTACCTGACTCTCAGGGAGACCTCCTGGGGTCTCGCAGACCATGAGCCCTGCTCTTCACTCACTTTCCCTCTCAAGATCCTTTATGCAGCAGAGCTAAACTCCATTTTTCCATATGCACATTTACCTTGCCTGCCTTCAAAATAATATTTCTGCAGTCATCATGAGAACACAAACAGAATACACATTCATGTTTTTTTACATATCCTTCCATTCTGCTTGCCACTCATCACAGTGTCATTGCTCTGTTCTCGGTTCATCTAAAATACTCAAGGGCCAACTGCTCTACTGTTT
This sequence comes from Phalacrocorax aristotelis, assembly GCF_949628215.1. Lineage (NCBI taxonomy): Eukaryota > Metazoa > Chordata > Aves > Suliformes > Phalacrocoracidae > Phalacrocorax > Phalacrocorax aristotelis. The sequence continues at coordinate 26,813,317 of NC_134280.1, forward strand.
TCTTGTCTTCCATCATGAACTTGGAGCTTTGAGTGCTACTTCAGCTGTATGTAGAGTGATCAAATAGGATTCATTCTCTTAAGGATTTTCTTCCATATGGAATAGAAAAGTTATATAACAGGCATGCGCTTCTATAGCAGTGGCAAATATAGCACATTATAGCTCACAGTCAGAATAAACTCAGTCAGTGAATTCTTCCATTTTGTACTATGCTCTGATTCTATGGTATTACTGCTATATGTGAAAGTGATTCAAAAAGCAAACTTATTTGAAAGAAAAATAAGTTTACCTTACTGGTGAGGGTGTTGGTGCTCTGACATGTCTTACAGGTGATGGCGATTGTCTAACAGGTGATGGTGATTGCTGTCGTGCCATTTGTGCTTTTGCAGCAATTATTGGTGGGGTTGGTGATTTTGATGTAGGTCTAGGAGGCATTCGTGGAGGTGCTTTGTGTGGGAGCTGTTGGGCTGTTGCACCTTCTATGACCATTTCAACACTTGTAAGTGATTTGGCGTCAAAGTGAGCTTCAATCTTCTACAATGAAATCAAGAAAACAAGTCTGAGATACTGTAGAAGTAATCATCCACATATTAGCCTTACCAGCTTTGTTTTTGAAAAATATACCTTTTCAATTCTGGCTTGTCTTGTTTGTGAAATCTGAGCAGTCGAAACAATTGTCTTTGTCTTTTTAGCAGGAACGGCTTCTTCCTCACCTTTTGGAAGAGAAAACATGGTCAGGAGAATTGCATATGGCAAAAAAAACAACAAGCAGTTGCAGAAATAAATGAATGGTCAATTCCAATTGTATATGAACGTATATAAAAAACAGATAAAGAATTAGGCAACCATCTGTTTTTCCTGCAGTATCTATGGACTGACAACTGTGAAAACAGTTGAAATACTATTTCTGCATTGCTATGTCATTAGAAAAAAACCCCAAACAAAACAGTTTTATCGCATTTTTTTCAGAATCAGTCCTGGATCTCAAATGACTACAGAGTTTGGAAGCCTGGCTGAGGTGAAACCCAAGCAAGACTGCTCTAGGTAGAATGATTCACTGCTATGATTCTCCTCCAAGAACTATCTTCACCCTTACCAGGCTCATTTACGAGACCATGTACAGTTGTGCAATCCAATAGATCTATTCTTTCAAAGCCAGCTTACAAATACAACTTTGAGAAATCTACAGAACAAAGCAAGAACAACTGAAAGTATCCCACACCTTATTCTGTCCAGTCTATCCCCAGTTTAAAGAAGACCCATTCTGGAGAAAAGGTCCTTTGAAATTCTCAGACAAAAATCTTTAGCAAATTTCACCAAACACACACTGCTTTTTCACAGCAAGTTAATAACTCTTGAGAAAAAAGTTATAAATGAACTTATTGATATAACTTTGATGAAGTGGTGTGTGTTGTGCCATTACAACAATGAATACTCTTATCTTCAAGGCTTGCAACTTCAACTCCATTACCTTGAATTAGCAATTCAGCTGTTGAAGTAGCACGTCCCACATTATTTGTGGCATTTACTGAATAGGTACCGGAGTCTTCAGGATATGCTTCTGCAATTATTAAGCTGTAAAGGTCTCCTTCTTGTAAAATTTGAAAATCGGGGGAGCTTTGGATTTCTACTCCATCCCGATAGAACTTCACCACAGGTGTAGGGATTCCAGTCACTCTCACGTCAAGTCGAACTTGACTTCCCTGCCTTGCAGTCATGCTCTGTAGTCGTTGTGAGAAGTTTGGTGGTGCTGTTCCAGCTACAGTTTTATTTGAAGAAATAAATAGAAAAACAATGTCTGTCAAAAAGAACTGTAAGGGCTAGATATTTTCATTATCAGAAGTGTACAAGGTCTATTTCTCCTTCACACGCTACTGACAGATGATGCTACCTTCTCAAAAATTCAAAACGTTGAGCTGATCTTCCAAAATGCAAACACCCTTAGCTTTTCTCATGTATTTAAAATTTCTGATACTTCTGTTTATGCTCGTGATTGCAGGTGTTTCTAGAATTAGAGATATATTGACTATAACCGTAGGTAGTAAGCACAGTGTCTTGGGTACGGCCCTTTATGTGAGTTATTTTGCTAAATATATTTCTATCATTAAATATCATTAAGGGCTCCATCCTGCAGAACTTTATCCTTTCTTTTATGAGTAGTTTGAATGTAGCCAGTGTGACATATCACATGAGCAGAAGTATACAGGGCTAAGCCAGAAGTTTTTAATTGTGATTAAGAGTTTACAAGATCAAGGTTAAACTTTATATAGTTAAGATGTAAAGGATGCTGTTGGAAATTACTGGTAAGAATATATGCTGAATTCTAGACTGCTTTAGGAAAGGGAATTTGGTTTGCTATTTCTTTGCTAATCATGTACTTCAAATCCAAGCTTTTTTCATTTTCTGTGACACTTCTATTGCTCTATTTCTCACATTGGTACCAGAGAGAGATGCCTTTCTTTAGCTGCTTGATACCTGTGACAAGTAGCTCAGCAGTACTAGTCGCTTGCCCAGATCCATTGGTGGCTTGTACGGTATATCTTCCACTGTTTGCTTCTGCCACGGTGGGGATCACCAGTTTAGCGCGGCCATCACTAAACGAGATCTGCACACCTGGCAGAGTTGCAGCAGAGAGAACCTGGCCATCCCGATACCAGCTCACCTCAGGAACTGGGAAACCTAAAGAAAAAGGAAGGCAAAAGGAGATTCAGATGCTATGAAATGCCAGGTATCCTAAATTACCGTAGTACTCACTTACATATACAGTTTTAGTGAAGTGTAATGGCATAGGCACAGAACTATGATTATATGTCCAGTGACACAATGGTAAAGGAATTTCTTTTTAGAAAGGTCATTAAAAATACGCAGAGCAATAGGACAACTGCATAGGCTACTGCATTTAGGAAATCACTTGAATAATGAGCAGACTGTAGTGGTTGGCAATCCTGTTGAGGAATAGAAATTCATCAAAATTATGAGGGGAATGAATTGAAGCAGGTGAGGTCTTTTTTTGTTGTTGTTTATTTGCTAATATCTTAGCAGTGTTGCTAACAAAATTATCCAGTCCAATAGTTTGGAGACAAAGTAAAAATCAGAACTTCCAACCAAGCTAAGCAGTTATCCTAACATAAACTATTTTAGAAAATGAAGAGACAGAAAAAGTGGCTGTTGTAGAAATTAACATTGAGTGCTGTTAATGCTTTGGGGGTTTTGTTTCTTTTTTCTGGAGTGAATTTTCTTTGAGTTTGGTGGAAAGCAGTCTGAGGTGATCTGAATAGGTTCATCTTCTATATCTATGATGATTTTAGATTCCCAATGAAAATTCTCATCCCAGTGTTCTACTCAGTCAACTATATTGAGCAACTGAAACCCATTTGATGAACAGGAAAAATTTTTATATGAGCCACATAAGAACAACACCTTATTTAAGAAGAGAGTTCCAAAACACCATCTCTCCAAAATGAAAATCCCTTCAAATTTACTTCATGTAATTCTCTCAAGCTGAATCACCAATTGCACTGCACAGGGGCTCAGGAATGAGGTCTGAGACTGTGCTTACTACAGCTGCTCTAATTTTCCCAGTTCCTTTCTCTGTGGTTTGGAAAACCCCAGGACCACAGAATTCTGCTTCCTTTCTAGAGTATTACTCCCTTAAACTCATTTAATTATTTGGGGTTTTAATGTGCCAGGAATATGACTCCGTGAGACTAAAATGAAAGAGAAGCTGAGATATATAGACTGAAGCTTTTACTGGTTGTCTGCCACCACACCAGACATGGTTAGAAAAGTTTTAAATTTTACTCACAGTTGAATGATTTTAATATTAATTATTGGGACATTCTTTTTCATTTTAAAATTGCCCTTGAGTTTTTTTGAGCTTTATTGCCAAAAAGAAGAAAAGGAACCTGAAGTGCCTCAACTTCACTGCTTAAGTAATTGAATTCAGTGAGATTGTCCTAACAATGATGTGACAGGAATTGCCAACTTGTGCACGATATATGTGCTGCTTTCAACAATATGCAGAGTGTAAAGTCTTGCTTGCATTGCATAATACCTGAAAATATCGGTTCAAGAAATGTTAAGCAGAGAACAGGTTAGTTCTTTTTGAACGTATTCAATACTTGATCAGTACTGTGGAGACATGAGGATGGGTATAGTTCTAATGCCAGCAGCATGGCAGACTTTCTTGACAATGACGTACTGCCTCATGTCACCTCAGTCACTGTTCACTCAATAGGGCTCCACCTATGATGATGTCCTAGCTGCTCTGGCATTTGCTGCTTTTAATCACAGGGTTTGAGTGTTCTGCACTTTCTGAGCGCAGGGGGAGGTACTGGGTATTTTTGTCTGATATCAACCCTTTGTAATGTGGCACTTAATTCACAGTCTGATACAACAGTACAATTTATTTGTTCTAGTTTACATACTGCAGAATTGCATCTCAGATGGTTGCTAAACTCTTCTTGGTACTCAGATTAATTGGGCTTTTCACATTCAAATTGTAGGTCTGTATTAATACTTGACTTGTACATAAAAGGGCAGGGTTATCAGAGATAAACAGAAAGTCTGAATTTCAAATTCACAGTGATTCATGATAGAGAGGAGGGGCAGACAATGTAGCAGAATAAAGCTGTGCAGTCCGTTATTTATGCAATTAGTTCAAGAAATAAAACTTTCATTTTTTTTAATGCATTAGAAAAACTAAATGCCAAGCCACTGTCAGATCTGTCAGTCTTGGTGGATTCTTTTGGGGCAGGAAAGACATTCTAGAATCCCACAATATGAATAAAAGCTAATAGGAGATTGCCTTACATGGTGTTTGGGACTAAATTACAAATGTGGTATATGCCATTAGAAAAGCTGCTGTATCTCCTCTTAGTCAAGAGATCAAGTTCCCCTCCCAAGTACTCCATGACATCGCACAAATTAAAATAGCCAAAAATCACACATTAAGCCATAATATTAGCATCCTAACTTGTTCTGATGATATATTTATGTATTCATAATTATAATAAGTATTGTAATCATCAGTGGAAAGGAACTTTTCACAGAAAATTGACAGTGTATAGACAACAAGAGAAGGTCAGGGCAGTTAACTGAAGAGTAGAGGGCCAAATAACAGAATAAGGCATGAAAAATTATCATGGATGTAGACTATACGACACGTTCAAACACCTTGTGCGAGCCAGTGTTATCCAAAGGGACCAAGGGATGAACCACAGGGGATCATAGATGTCAGAGATCTTTATAGTTGGGCAGATCATGTGTTTGCACCTGCCACAGAGCATTTGGGTAGTGTTTTATGGTATGTGGATCATCACATTGCTAATGCCTGTGAGACAATGTCATTCCATCAGCAGGAACATGTGTCATTTCTCCTTAGTCACTGCCGAGGTCACAGGCACTCTTAGAACAGGGTGTTGGTTATCTGTTAAAGTTATTTCAGGGGTTTGCATGGGATTTTGCACAAGGTACTGTGTTCTAATAGTGTGTAGACTAGCAAAATGAAGTATCCTTTAAAATTATGTGGCATCTTTAAATTGCATCAACAAATTATATTAATCCAGCCTTGTACTACCATCATAATCACCATGCACATCTACTATCTAGCAAACTAGCATTTTCTGCCCTCTTCAGTGGCCATGTGGACCTAGATTCTGTGCTTTTAACCTCTCTGCCAGAAGTCTGGAATTAAGTAAACTCGAGGGCACAGAAGGTAGAAATACAGACTAAGGCTTAGCACTAGGTCAGTGAAGAACTAACATATGCCTTGCGTTTTGCACCTTGACTCCTCATTCTGTCTGATAATCATGCAAACAAGATTATTCTCTCTGCACCCATGTGACATACTCTTACTAGCACAGTATATATTTTTATGTATATACTTTTAATGCTATTTCCCTCCAGTTTTGATGATTCTAATGTACATGAGAATTAGACACCAGTCTCATTGCATTCGTTGGCAAATAAGACTGGTGTCTAATTCTCATGTATGTCAGAAGGATGATTGGCAACATGGTTGGCTATTGCCTGGGAGGCCTTGTAACTTTATGCAGTATGTTTGTGCATATCTGACAGCACCTCACAACGCTAATCAGTACCATATGATGTGGTTATGTATTCACATTTCAGCACTGATCTTTACCCATTCAGATCAGATTATGATCTATGAAAAGTGTTATCATTTGTCTTAGCAAAAATGTTACCAAAACCAATAATTAAAAAAAAACAGAATGAATCAAAACCTTACCACTAATATGAGCCTCAAAGGTTGCGGCACTACCCTCCAGTGCCACAACACTTTGTAACGGCTGCGTAAATGTTGGTGCTTTTGTCGTCATCTTTACAGGCACTCTGAAAGCAACAAAAACATAATTAGATATCAATGGTGAAATTGTTATTACACACACATCCCTCTTGCTAGATTTTAGGAATATTTGTTATTATTTTCACAACACATTACTCTTCTCAGTTTTAAATAACATTGACCTGGAGAAATGTGAAGACTGTAGGTTTTGACAAAGTTGTATAGCAAATTACCCTTAGAGAACACTTGGCTGAGTTGGATGTGAAACTGTTATATTTAGTGAAGCTGTGATTTGGCATTACAAGTATGCAGCAGGAGGCAAAGTTCTGCTTGACTCATTGTATGACCTTGTGCAGGTCATCTAGCCTTTCTTTGTCTATTAATCTCCTTTACCTAAAGAGAAAATAACCTCTATTAAAAAATTTGTTTGAATGATTTGAAAATGTTTTGTTAGTGCAAATCTTTTGCCTTCTCCAATGGGAAGACAACTAGGTCACTAAGTAGCAACTGAAAAAAAATGTGATGGTCTACAATTTGTTTGGCTTTTAATAATTAAAAAAAATGCCAGGAGGCTCTCTTTTAAAAGCAGTCTGTAAGTCGTGAATAATTTCATTTTACACAGAAGCATATTGGCATTAAAGATGCAAATAAAATTCTAGTCTTACAGAGTATCTCAGTGGAATTTTGAATATGGGTAGACAGCCACCTTCGAAATGTGAGCTAGGATATAAGGTAGCCAGTGACACTGATGGTTTGAACAACTGCAGATCCATGTGAAATCTGAAAAATAGTTTGCTTTCTTTTCCTATGCCACAAGATCCTACTTTGAAATAGCACGCTGCCACTGGAAAACCTTCTGTATCAGTAGTATTTTATATTTGCATGAACTTACTTACTGATGTTGAATTGTGCAGTAGCTAGTATCTTCTTAATAGTATCACACATCTAGTAAAGTTACAATTTTTCTCATTAAAAAATTCCCCTGAAAAACATGTCATGTCTTATTAAACGAGGGTTAACCCCATGATCTTTTCAAGTCAGTCTCACTCACATATTTACTCTTGTTTACTCGGGCTTTTGTGCCTGATTTTCTGACAGTCCCAGGCTTAAAATTTTTGCTGCCTTTCAAAGGCGTGAAAATTCTTCATGACTTGAGTTCCTTCACTGAAATCAGTGCTTGATGCCTACATAAAATAAGTCCATGAGGGCAGAACTGGATATTCTACTGGGATTTTGGGCTGCTTTTTATTGCCTTTACTGGTTATCTGAATGCTTGTTCCAGCTTGACAGAGGAACAGCCTTTTATCAAAGATTTTCACCTTCAAGCGTGGGAGGAAATGAGTTCAAATTAGAAGGAAATTACCAACATTTCATCCTAACACAACACTAGTTTTCTGAAAGGAAGATTAAGACAAATGTCAGTTGCATGTTAGTTCACTAAGAACTACTTCAGTTACAACTATGTTTTGAAGCTCAGCTAAAATATATGGAAATAATCTTACAATATAATTCAAGATTATGAAAGCTTATATATATATGTAATTTCCTAACTCCAGAACAGATTGGAAATTATTTAATTAAGTAAAATTGTCATTGAGTTCACACAAAGTTTATATATTTCTAGGCAAATTTCAGTGATGAAGATCTGATCTTATAAGGCTTTTTGTATAATTAGAATTGAAAGTATGCATCTGAAATGTCATGCTCCAGAAATAACCTTCCCAGCTATGAATGACAGCAGACAAGTGCTCCTGAGCTGCCATGTAATTGATACCTTCGCAGTTGATTCCCTTAAAAAGTCATCAGCGCTTAGCTGATACCATATGCATTTTATCAGAGCTATTCTTAGACCTTCTCAGTTTATCTCCCAGTAGCATAACCTTGAACACTCCCAACAGAAAGGAGTTTTTAAAGTTACACAGATGTTTCCATGCCCTTTTCAAATCTTAATTTATGTAGTCTTTAACAATAAGTATACTGGAAAAACTTTTTGCTGAGTGTTATCAAAATTCACTAGCAGAAATTTAAGGCATAACCTTGCCAGAGAATTTAAGTGCTCCATGTCTATATTCTGAAACCAATACCCCTCTGTAAGCAAATTTATAATAATAGATCATATCAGGCCTATTAATGACTGATAAAATACTCATTACACTAGCAGAAACATGCTACTAACCTGATCTCTCACAGTGCCTGTAAGAGTGGGCTAAGCCCAACGAAATCTTCTTGAACGACGTCCTTATCCAGAGTAAGATTTTTTTAGACAATCCCAGCATGAGAATTGTAGAGCCTCTAATCATAAAAACAAAACTACACGGTCTCGACAGTGTAGTTTTGTTTTTTTGCAATCCCTACACCCGAGGCGAGGCGGGGAATGCACGACTGCTCAGAAGTGCTAACATAGTTGTTTTGCCTTATATACCCCAGTTCTGCTGACAGGTCTGCCTCATCATGTCAGCGCCAGTTCTGATTGGTTTCCTAAAAGAAAGTATCTTGTGAGAGGGGATCCACTCTGTGTAACCATACACCACCTGTTGGTTTGATTGACAACTCTAATTTTGGAAGCACAAAAGGGATTCACTAAGGAAACATCATCTGTGCCAAAGATTTTGATTTATAATTCAATTTTATTTATAATGTGCAGTTTACAAGCTGTTGCAAATTTCCTAAGTCATAAGCACAAGACAAAGAAAGGAATAAGGAAGCATTTCAGCAGAGGATACGAACAAGTTAGAGGTAGTCATATCAGCAAGATTCATCCTTACTTTCTTTCATTATAAAGCACCCAAGAAGCTACCAAATGCATCTGTCAATCACCACACTAAATAAGTAAGCTGAGCTCAGACATGTGGCGGCACACTATTAGAATGCACTGTTTAAATTACTTTTTTCCATAACTTTGAATTCTAAAACTGTGTTTGGTAATACATAGACTTGGCACTCTGGTGGTTTGGGGTTTTTTTTGTTTCCTTCACGATTTCTCTGTTGGATGTTCCAAGCAGTTAAGGTTAACACACAATAACATACAAAGTGCAGAAATAGAAAATATGTGAAAAAAAAAAAAACAACTCTTGTAATTTCTGAAAAAAGCAGATTTTAAGTCTAATGGCTTTTTTCCAGGCCTGTGGAGGCCTTCTGCAGACCAGGGAGTTAATCATCCATGAATAGCATACCAGTTTGTGAAATTCCACTAGCCCAGCTTCATCAGCCTATGCAGCTAATTATACCATTAGATTGGTTGCCTCTGAAAGAGGTCAGAGTTAGAAGACTGCTCTTGCCTACAGCTGGAATGGGAGGTGATTTACCACAGGACCACATCTGCCTGTTTCCATTGCTGCCTTCTTATTAAAAAATCCTTTTCTTCCCTATGAAGCGTAATATACATAACACACACCTAGCAAACTCTTTAAACACATAACTCGCTCATAAGACTACTTGTGGGCTTAAAATCAAGCATGTTCTTGGCAAATGGAGGACTTCAGTCTGCTGTTACCAACATCCACATCGAAAAGGATCTCCCAGAGGATCCTAGAGAAGTAAACAAAGGCTGGATTTTTGTACTATCAGCTGCACTAGTGTTTGAAAACTACCTGAAGGAAACCTCCAGCAGGAGCTCCAGAAAATGCCGGAAAGAGAGAATACCACTGCTATGATTCCTGTAAGGGAGTATTTTACTGTAGTTTGCAGATCTGAAAGAAACAAGAAAGGTCATATTGCTGTGATCTCATAAAATAACTTCAGAAATTTGATCTGCCCTTTAATTTATCCATAATATGTCAACTTTAAGGCTACTCTTGGCATGCAGCAGTAACAACAGCAACATAAACTGGAGGAATAATCTCTTCACTGGTACTATCTTTACTTTCACAGAGGCTGAAAGTCAGTACTATGGCTCATTTTTAACTCTTTATTGCAAATAGATGTCAGGCGGCCTAATCACTCTGTATAAGACTTAGTATGATAACAAATGCAACTCTACACATTAGTGGGGAGAACAAGCCGGCTGCTACTAAGAGACAAAAAATGTCCATAGAAATCTGTGTAGAGGGTATCTAATATCTCATTCCAAATAGCAACTTGCTAAATTAGCAGATGGCCATTTCTCTCTGTAGTTGAATACTTAAATATTCAGTGAAAAATCACACTTGGAGAAAGAGCACAGGCTAGTATCTGCAAATTTAGTAGACACTAAGTCAAATAAACAATGAAAAAGCTTATGAACATGATAAATTCTAAATGACAGAAATGTGTAAACTGTCACTTTTGCAGTTATGAGATAGCCAGATGTTCAATTTTTTTCTATTTCAATCAAGTCAACAATTGATGACAATAATAGAAAGTTACAAGGAAAAGATTTTGCTGCATTCAAATATATAAACCAAATACATTGTATTTTTAAAGTAACTTCCTTTCCCCCTCCCCCCCTCCTTTTTTTTTTTTAAGTTTAACATTTGCTTTTGAGCACTGTTAAATCTATTTCCATTCCAACAAGAGTTTGTACCTTCTCAACTTTTACTTTTGCTGGTGAATTCAGAAATAAAATTGAACAGTGAAATTTTTTTCTTGTGCTCTCAAGGAAATACAGATTATTTACATCACAAGCTTTCTGTTAACAGAATGACTATCAGCCCAGTGTGATTTCTACATGTTTAGTGTCACATAGTGTATCCACAATAAAAAGCAGAAGGATTACTTCAGTCTTATTACTGTGTAGCAAAAACTCTGCTGGTAAGAACAACATTATTTCATTGATCCCGGATCAAACAAAAGTCAGATCCAGATAATGACAAAGACATTTTTTTTCAGGCAGACATCCGAATTGGGGATTGTTATGGAAATTTCAGCATTTGCTTCAGTCTCCTACTGGTTTAAGTATAAACTATATATTGCCAATGTTACTATAGTATACGCATTACTTTGTAGGCCAACAATACATTTAAGAAGTAGCAGGTTATCTTCAACAAAATGAAACATTGTGGGGCAGATACCAGCAACCTCTGCTGATGTGATTTACTTTCACTAATTCTAATAATCCTGTTGACTTGATGAGTGGTGCTGTGCAGAAGGACCAATTACTTTAACAGGCCCCCATGAAGATGCCTTGAAAGCTGAAGACCCTAGTCAGAATTTAAAGACAAATTCATTCTTTCTTGAACACTGAGAGCTTCAAATTACCACTTCGGCAAGTTTTCAATGTGATTTTGAAGTGGAATTTCCTAATTTGCTTTTTAAAAAAATCACCACCTTTCCTTTTCTTCATTTTGTGTCAAACAGTAGTAGTGTACTACGTGCTGTGGCTGCACAGCCAATATAGCATAAACCCTGCTTTCTTTCTTAGTCCCCGTGTCTACCTATGCATGCTAATTTGCAAAACTGCATAAAAAGAACCACTTACTTCTGTGGTTGTGCAGCCCCTCTGGGCCACTCTGAGCTCTCCGGATAAGCCCTATCTTGCTGTTATCTTGATCATAACAACTTGCATGCCAGGCAATCTCTGTCCACCACTGGGCCATTTGCTTCCTGACTTGTGTACCAGAATTGTAGCCAGAATGTAAAATATTGACCAAAGCCAGTCATCTCAGTCCTATAAATAGCAATCCAAGAGGAAGACCCTTTGAGCTCTCAAGGACCTTAGCAGGCTGTGTGATGCTGTATCTCCATCTGGGCTGGGATGCCCCTCAGGGTAGATTTCACGAGGATTGAAGGATTGTCTATTGACGATTTTGCAAGGACTCAAAGGCCTAATTTTGCAAGGTTCCCTGGCTGTGAGCTGATGAATGCCAGCACATAAAAGTGAGTAATTTATGAAACTCATGAAAAGGGAAATTTTATTCACAGGTAAACCTTGGTGTGTGTGTGTGTGTGCAATTTGACTCTATATATACACATATATTATCCCTAGTCACAAAAACCAGTGACCAATCTGAGACTAAGATTGGACCTAGCCGCACCTAGACTTCTCTCTGAAAGAAGTTCAGAAAGCAAGGGGGTCTATTCTGAACCTTGTGACTCAACAGGAGGGTCCTTCTTACCTCCTGCATCCACAATCCCTCTGAATCATTCTAACTCAAGTATACCTCAATTTTCCTTTGTGCACTTCTTCTATATAAGTAATAGTCTGAACTTTGCCATTCTCAAATCTTTAACTAAGTCACTATGTTGATTGTAAAAAATTCCATCAAATTGCTGTTTTAAATTGGCTGATGTTGTGAAGAATTATACAACCTAATACAGTGATCTATCTCAAAAATATTAATAAATCTTAAACTGCTAACTAAAGCTGTGTAATGAATCATATTCCCAACAATTTGGTGTAGTTGGCAGGATACACAAGGTTGTATTCACAACAATTTGGCATAGTCAGCCATATCCACAAACCTGCATTTGCAATACCTTTTCCACTTCCATTTTCCCTCACCCCCTTAATTCTTTGTCCTGTTTTTTCCTATACAATGTCTGTTATATTTCCTTTCATACACTATTTTCATTTCACTCTGCCCCCCAACCGAATATGCAGAACCATGGGAGTAATGAAATAAATTATTTAGTCGCTTTAACTAAAACGTCTCACCAATAAGATGCTGTCCTAAATCCTTACGGAACTGACAAAACACAACCCGAAATGTATTTAGATATTATATTCTTGCTGAATTTCCAGTTTTCTAAAGCCTACTTCTGGAAAAAAATTTTGCTTTCCCTCTTCCCACCCACCTTTTTTCTTTAAACTTAGAAATAACTTATAAATTATTCTCTTTACTGTTAACCATTAAATCCTGAACTGAAATCAAAATGCATTTCCACCAATTTCATCAATTCCCCTCCCTCTGCAAATGCTATAAACAATACTTTGTAATGACACCTTTAGAACCTTAAAGTCTATAAAATGCATCACATTCACAAGAATATCCACATTTGTGTGCTGCAGCTTGCTTCTGAAAAGTTGTTATTTTCAGATGCTCATGTCTCTCATCTGAGATATTTTAAATGATTATGCAAAATACATTAACCTTTTTCAATACAAACTAAAACTCGCTTACACAAAATTGTTTTACTTGTTACTGGAGAAGGCACTGTCAGTTGCTCCCAAAGCAGAAAAGATAACTAAGGCACTAAGCATTTTCCGAAACTACTTTAGCTATTTCACATGTGAACTATTTACTGGGAACTGGGACTAGATTTGAACAGGTATGGAATACTTATCAGGGTCCATATTCACTAACTTCATGTTGGTAGTTGTCGCACATATCATCTCCTTGGAAATATATAAGGAGGAGACTTACAGACATCACTTTTCCCAACTTTTGCTTGTATATTATTTCTTTATACATCATCCCCACACATTTACATGTGCGGAACAAGGAATGAATAAAAACATTACATACTCAGCACCTCACCTTAGAAAGCAGGGTCCTACTAACAAAACCTGAGACCCTGAGTAAAGAATATATTTACTAACTGTACTGCTTCCTTCCACAAAGCAATAATTAAAATCATAATACTGGGACAAATTTTAACTAACATCAAGATAGTTCTTAGAATTTGATAGATATGTACATACTCTCAAATTTTTCAGACTTTTTTAACAAATTCATGGGCATCTATGATTTATAAAATGAAAAGAAACAAACACACTTACTGTGTTTCATAACGGATCCATTCCCTGGGAACACTTGGAGCAACAGCTGTTTCTCACTGGCAAAAGAAAGTTGCTTTGTTTTTTGTTTACCTGTTTATAAACTCCACTTTCTATGATTTTGCAAGGAAACCATAGGTAAGAACAGATATACAGATTTCTGTTTGCCTCAGGTATTATTCAGAAAAGCATTACCACTTTTTTTTTTTTTTTTTTTTTAAGTAGACATGTCTTGTGAATCAAGGGGAAAAAAGCCCACCTCAAATATTAAAGTTTAAATTGTTCTTACAGGCTGACAATCAAGAGGAAAAGCAAGAGTAACCCAATGCCTTAAATTTGCTGAGGAATCAAGATCAGCAGACACTTCAATTTTACAAAATAGATTTTTAAATAAGAATTCTTATATGCCATACTTATGCATGCCAGCTGATAAAAGAACATACATTTTAGAGTATTTTTATATTTTTGGGGGATGTGTGATATGTACATTGTCAGTCCTCTGAATGTGACTGCAGTTAGAAACACAATATTTTCTGTGAAATCTTTAAATCTAAAATATATGTGCAAAGGAGGGGCTTAGTCAGCAGAAAGGTAATTGTCTGGGATCCACAAGATGCTTGGTATTTGTCTCCATCCATTTTGGGAAAAAAAAAAAAGTAAGAGATATGGGGCAAATAAGCAGAGAAAGAACCTCAGTCCTTGGCTACTATATTTATATGCACATATACACAGCCTTGTGACTCTTCTGTGGGCAGGATGTCACTGACTTTTCCCTAACGTCAAGCAAGTGATTTATGTGATCAGGTGAAGACACGTACATGATATTTTTTCAGCTCATTTCCTCTCTATGCCTGTACTTCAACTTGGAGATAAATTTAAGTTTCTACCAGCCACCCTGTGTCTTGCTAGAGACAAATGTTTAACATTTTGGTATTATGATTTAAGCAACTCTCAGAAATGTCATTTCTGTCCTGGTTTTGCACAGATGACATCTACCTGGAAGAAGCACAGAGATGCTGTATTGCTTAAACCCCTATCTGCTCTCTGTGAGAAGTGTGGGTGCATTGCTGTGGTATATGAACCCAGTGTAGGCCTAATCAATATTTATATAAAGAACAACAGAATGATGCACAATAGGCAGTTACACAATATACAGGTACCTGTGATATTGGCCAAGCCATACGCAGTCCACTGAAGCAGAAGTCTGAGTACCATTTGTTAGGTAGGACTTTGAAAATCTGGATCAGAAGGACCAAGGTGAAGAACAGTTATTCCCAAGTCTAACTAGATGTTCTGTTGATTACTGTGTCAAACAGCCATCCAAAATGGGGCATTTTATGAACTACTTTTTTCAGTGCTGCAAACGGATGACACTACAAAAGTCCTCCTCTTTCTCTGCAAGGAGCTTTGCAGTGAAGTGAAAAAGGCACCCAGACTCTGAATTCAATAGATAGAGACAAAAATTTCATCATGCTAATGACTGTCCACAATCCAAAATTTTCAGTTGCAGTTCAGATTTTATTTATACCCTGAATGGATGCTGGACCTTGAGGAATTCTATCATTGGAAAGTCCTTAACTAAACTAAGGATGTGCTTTGAAACTAGCATGGGTATCACTTCATAGTCTACTCCTTTGGACTGTAATGACATGCGTCGACTGGAAATGGAATGCTTTTTCACAGTAATCCAGTCCTGAAAGCAGAAACGATACCACAGAAGACTTCTCCATTATGCTGCCTTAAAGAGACTCTTTTCCCTGAAGACATTCTTGGTACTAAGCCTGCATTAGACAAGGTTTGATATTATTAGTAACCACTCCTTTTGATGCTAAGCCTCCTCAAAATGTCTCAAAGCTATTAGAAATAAGGTAGTGAGCACTGTATTTAATAAACCAGAGAATTCTGTAGTTCTAAACTCATTTTGTTTTAAGTCCTCATTTGTTTGTGTCTGAATTTGCTATATAAACCAGTAGGAAGAACTATTGATGGAATTGGTGGAATTTATAGAAGAATAAAACAGTGGGTACTGATGAATCACCAAGGGGATCTGTACTTTTAAAGGCTAATGTCTCTTTTTTCCATCATCATCTTCTGTCAGCTTTGTCCAACAACCCAGAACAAAACTGGAAGAAATAAGAAATTGTAGTCTAATAAACGCTGTGCACAGGTGAATTTTATTAATGGTTTATTTATAAATAAATGGAATACAAATTGTAACCTAGATAAAAATTGAACAGCACTCAAAGATTCATCTTCTCCTCACCCATGGCCAGTATCTATGAATGGACACAGGAAACTATATGAACACCTTCATGAATCTTGCAGTTCAGTCCATCTTCTGATACTCTGCAGCAGGCAGGAGAACAGGATCATGTTCCAAATTGAAGCTAATCTCTTGTGGCCTCTCAAGTTCAAGATACACTCCTTGAAGCCAGAGTTTCTCTTTAAACCTGTTTAAAAAAGGTCAGTTAATATTGCCTATGTTTTTAATGGTGGCAGCTGCAGCATTCACTTTCATAAGCAACACAGTGGTGGTTGGCATAGACTGCTCTCTGTGGTCTTGAGACCATACGAGATTAGAGATCAAATAAAGAGTGATTCCAGACAGAACATAAAATATCTTAAAACTCATCTCACTGACATCAACAAATTACCAGAGGACACTTTAGTTATAAATAACAGAAGAGATGAGAAAAATGAGGAGAAATCTTACCTTTCTGCATGATCTACATATTTTAATCATACTGAATTCTTTATGTGCCCTAAGTAAAATTAACATAATTTTGCATTTTATTTTTTTTGCTTTGGAATATCTACCATTTCATAGCAATACAGAAAAAACTTGGGCAAAATATATGGGATCAATGCTTGATCATCCAGACATGATGGAAACCATGCAGGCAGCTTATGATGAAATGAGAACAGCTTTCGAACCAACATATGCAATAATTTTCCTTTCCTTTTACATGTTGCTCTACATCTAGGAAGAACCACCTCAGGAACGTAAAGACAGAAGAAACGCTGTTCTTCCTTTTTTCTATGGCTTTTTGCCATAGAATTCACTATGTATGAAAAATTCAGAAAATATTCAGACACTTTAAGGCAACAAATGTATTTTTGTGTGACCAGTGTAAACTTAACATTTTGAGCAGACTGTGAAAAACTAGCCTGACAGCAATCCCACAGATACTCAACCACTTGCCCAGGTCACATTAACCATCACTTCTTTAGAGCTTTGGGACTCCTGGAGCCTGTTTTCCATCACATTGCTCCACATACCTTCTAGAAGGAAAGCTATTTTACTGTATCATCATGAAACCAGCTTTTCACCATAAAACAGCCTTATCAACTTCAGAGCTGTGTAATAAACACTATCAATAGAATCATTCTGGTATTTTCTATTGAAAACCTCTGACAGCAAGTCTTATTTTTATGTCTGCAATCTCTTTCTAACCGCCACGTACATCCCTATGTTACCTCATCCTCCCTGGCATTTCCACTGAAACAGTGAACTAATAGTAGAGTAAACCAGATTAGTAATGGTCACAGAGTATAAAAACTCTCTCATCCCTGACTACATTACTTAAAAGACAGGCAGCTTTAGCACCATAAACTACAGTAGGCTATCGCAGCCTAAATTCAGGAAGCAAGATTTAACCTTGTGCAAGAAGTCACCACAAGGACTATTGACTTCATGTATCTCATTTAAGCTTCTGAAATTGTATAGTGGGAATTTTTGTCATCTTTAATAAATTACTGAACAATGACTGTTCCTGTGCTTTAGGACTGCTACTTATTTTTCTAAATAAGATGTTTACCTAGTAGAAAACTTTGTTTACATAATCTGTTATTGAAACTTCATGTTCATGTAGTAGTATCATTTTGAACTCTGGAATATTTTGTATCTTTGAGCTGTTCAATCTTACATTAATATCTAGATTAAGATACCAAGATTTAAAAAAAAATCATTCCACTAAACTAAATACCTTATTGCACAGATTCCATTTTCTGCTGTGCTACGAGGCCTTTCATCTAACAGAATTGTGTATATTCTGATGAAGAATTAAGCGTAAAAGGCAGTCACACGTTACGCACTTCATTTACATTATGCAAAAAATCATAGGATTAGGAAGACTGACTGATATGTGCTTTGTTAATTAAGGTCCTTACAGCTATTGGAGTATTACAAGTTGTAGCAGAGTGTGAACTGCAAGTTACCTTACTGGGAGATGTTTCGCCACCAGCCTTTGATCTCGCATACAATGTGTGTCATGGGCTTGTACTAGTTCAGCTGTGGTGAGATTCACTTCTGTAAAGTATCCATCTTCCCATTCCGTTTTAGCCTGAGCTACAGTGGAAATTTCTGGGGTTTTATTCTTCTCTGAAACAAAACACGTACATTAGTAGGTGGAAACAAGGTGCTCATTTACTATGGCAACAACAATGCCTAAGCATGCAGCTGGCAGGATGAATCACCTATCACCGTTACAAATGCAGAACAGTGTGCCTTTCCAATTTCATTGCTGGCAACACAGACGTATTTCCCAGTATCAGCAAGGACTACATTCCTTTTTAAAAGGTAATAGGTATCTCCTAATTTCTCAATCTGTAAAACAACAGAATGCATATAGGAGTTTATTAGTAGCATAAAGCAAAATATATTATATTTCTCCCAAGAAATATTTCAAGAAATTAGAACGTACACTGATGTCTCCAGATACCACTTGGATATCATCCTTCCTCCAGCAGACATGTGGTTTGGGCGTTCCATGTATAGTGCAATGCAGGATTAAATCTTCTCCTTCTTGTAGAGTTGTATGTCCAAATTTTTGTACAAAGTTTGGCTGTTTGCCTTGTACTGAAAAAAAATATTATTCATTATATTTTAAAAGGCACAAGTAAAGCAACTGAAGAAAATAAATCCGTTCTCATAATTACAAGGTTCGCCACGTTGCATGACAAAGAGAGCCTTTATTGCTGCCTGGAATTCAGGATAACTTGTTTGCAGGACAGTTAGTAGGCAGACATGATTTATCTATATAATATAAAGTTTGTTGAAATACACGGATATTAAGCACCCAAGAATTTAATGCTAATTGGTATAGTGGTATTAGTTTCATGGTAATACTAAAGAATCATGTTCTTTGTGTAGGTAGTAGGCAAGTCTGTTTGGATTATTGTGTTTCGGTGAAGGTGGAAGAGTAAATATTCCACACAAATTCAAAGTGACAAAGTTGAGAGAGCAAACTTTTACCTTTAGCACATTGTACCTCATGCTCTTTCTTCACTTTTTTCCCTACTCTTCTAGTAAAAAAAAAGTTATTGAAAAAATAAAAAATGATTGATCTATATTTGCAACAGTGATGAAAGCCAGAATGTAGCCTCTGTACAACTTCAACCAAGATCATTATT
This sequence comes from Phalacrocorax aristotelis, assembly GCF_949628215.1. NCBI lineage: Eukaryota > Metazoa > Chordata > Aves > Suliformes > Phalacrocoracidae > Phalacrocorax > Phalacrocorax aristotelis. The sequence continues at coordinate 26,832,669 of NC_134280.1, forward strand.
TTGGCCATCATTAATACTGAAACCACGTACTACCAGATCATCCAGTACAAACCTGATTCAGATCAAGGATGGGTAAATAACTGTGTTTCTATTGCAATAACCAGAGCACATAAGATTGAGTTTATGCTGGCTTCACGCCAACTGTGGGATGACAGATGACACCTGAGCCAGTATAAGGCTTGGCTAATAAAAATTGACCCATCAAAATTGTTTGAAGAAATTTCAATCATCAGCATCAGTTTGTACTGAATCAAAGCATTGCTTCATGTGACATGTAACTTAATGAGCTGTAAAGGTGGATTTACTGGATCACTGTACTACTACAGGAGGTTCCACTTATATTCCACTTCCAGGGCCACAGTGAAAAAGACGACAATCCCAGAACTCAGATTAAATATTCTTGACACAGGGAATCCAAAGCAGCAGATGGTAACACACAGAAGCACGCACAAGGACACATGCTACAACAAAAATGAACGTTTTGCATTCCTATCACCTAACAAATGCCTTCTTGTTCCTCTTTACTATAAGTTGTACCACGTGTCCATAATATTTAACGAAAGTAATCACCAGCCTTCTCAGAAACTGAAGGTTACAGAAGTAACAGAAATAACAGAGCTTGAAACTGCCCTCAACTATGCCAGCATTAGTCCACTGTTTTAGGATGAAAATTTTTTTCTTTATGCTATTAATAAACAAAAATCAGCATATCTCACAAAGGTGCCCAGCAATTTCTAAACCCAAATATAATATAAGCCCATAGCTATTTTTGCTAGATGTGGGGCTGTCAGCATGGTGAGGCAGACGTTGTCACCTACTGTATTAATAAATCCACTGCTTGGGTGAGCTCTACTTGCAATGAGCTTTCAAGCTTAGCTGGTTTTGTATTCTTCCCATGTACCATAGGACTGAGGCCACAATACAGAGCAGAAGTATATGAGTTTTACTATCTCATACTCTTGCTAACCTAAGGTCCGCCAGTCCCATCAGCTCAAACAATTCAGTTCTTAGCTGTTGAAAGTTAACATGCAGAAGCTACCACCACCATTGCATTGCATGCACCTGAAGCACAGAAATTTGGTATCTTACAGCTTCACTTCAACCAGGAGAACCAAGCTTAGACCCCTGCCTCCTCTTTGCAGGCAGCCAGCAACAAGTCAAAAAGTGCATGATAAGTTTGTATTCCAGTGGAAAACATTAGGTGGGCATCAGCCACTCCTTATGATATTTTTGCCTAGATTCCATTACTGGTGCAGTTTGTATTACCTTGTGAAGTCAGGCTGCATCTCATACCAGGATGGTTTTTACCATTAACAAAAAAAAAAAAAAAATCATCTGAGTGGAATGGTGATAATGATTAAACCCCATCTTGATTTTCTATCAGTAAGTCAGCAGAACATAAAACCTAAAATGACCAGTTTCTAGAAAGCAAAGGGAAAAACAGTATGTGCAAAGAAAACCATGAAGTGACAGTTACTACATATCTTTAAGGCACAGGCTAGAACTCAACAGGGAAACAAAGCCTTCTGTGAAAGAAGAGTTCATCCTCTGGTGGCAACCTTCAAAATAGAATGGGTGGTTATATTTCACCACCAGTTTTCTCATGATATCATAACGAAATGTCAGAACAAGCTAAGACACTTGTCAGTTAAAGATGATTTCTTGGCTGGACATGCCACGAACCACAATGGTTTGAAGGAACTGATCTTTTAGCCAGCATTGTGGAGGGAAAATATTTCAGGTAGTCAGTGGTAATGAAACCCCACTTTTATGTCTTCGGATAAGAAGCTTGTCAATTATTAAATATTACATAAGTTATTTGCAGGAACCAGTAGAGTTCTACCGCAAACTGGGGAACAAGGAAGAAAAACTCAGCAGTTGGGAGCAATAAAATACTGCCGGTGGAGACATCACCTCCATCTGGCTTTATCACACAGCTTTCACCCCTGCCCCAAGTCTATCTCACACACAGGTAGTACCAGGTCAAGACAAATTCTTTTCAGCAGCTGTTTTTTATTACTTTGCTTTACAGTTAATCTTTTTACTCTGGGCAGGGCATATAATTTCCAATCTCTGATGTCCTGAAATGTGATATTAGCAAGTTTATCAACTTCCCCCCATCTTCTCTCAAAATTTAGGTTAGACTGAGATTCATACCATGATGCTCAGAGACTTTGGATTTACTCAGCGTTGCTCTCAATTAAGACACAGTACTTTATTGTTTATAGCTTTTGTCACAGTCAAGCCCCTAGCACAATCAGAAGAAATTTTATTAAGGAATACCAAATGTGTCTCATGACCCAATTGATCTGAAATATCCATAATCCAGAGCTCCAATCTCCTTGAATACCGTGGTGTAGCCTCATTAAAGAAAGTCTGAACAGTACAGCTCCTCTGAGCCACAAAAAATATACACACAAAAATTACTAGCTTACCCTAGCAAAGTCTCTAGAGCAAGGTCCAGAAATAGGCATACCTTACCAGTCATTTGAGAGGAATCCACCTTCTCCACTGCAGCTCCAGCCACATCTGATCCAAAGCCAACCAGAGGGACGCCTCATCCTCCCTTTGCCTACTGACTTAGAACTGGGCCCTCAGACAAGCTGCTTCTTTTGAAAAATGGAAATAATTAATCCCTTTCACCTCCAAACTTATGCACTTTGTGTAAATACCCCTTCACACATCTCCACATCTTATTGTCAGGCAATCTCGTTCACCACTTAATGGTTGTCTGCATAGGGGGAAGGAGGAAGGGAAGTTAGATTAGTAACATGCCTTGGAATAACATTTTTGTTGTAAGGCTGCAGAGATAGAAATTTAGATTTGCTCTTTGAGAGAGCAATCAGGAAGATGTAAACTTTTTGGGGTCTTGAAGTAACTATAGGTTCAAAAGTGCAACCGTGCTGAGGGGAACTCAGCACTCTAAAACAAGAAAGTAGCAGAAGCAGAACGGTAGGGGGGAAGCATTACGTTGAAATTATTGCTGAAACAGAATGAGTGGGGGGGGGAGGTTTCAGAGAAATATTAGTGTATCATGAGACTACACCACTGTCCCTCTTTTTTTATTTAAAGATTATCGGGAGAGAAAACAGCAGGAACTTTCCAGAAAATTTTTTGGGGGCATTCATTCAAGTCCTTAAATAAAGAGTATTTAAACCCAGACTGCCAACACAGCAGTAATCAGCACTGATTACACCTTTGTTTACAAAGAAAAGCATTAAACCCAGGAGACTTTCAGTATCCTGCTGTGTATCTGTGTATCTCTAATCTTTCTGGTTTTTTTTTTTTAAATCTTGTTCCTTGCAGCAATTAACAATGTGGCTGTTACCCACATACCCATTAAAAAACTACATTTAAAGCTATTTCTGATTTAAAGTAGATGCAATATCACACTCTCAACATCAAGTTTTGCTAATCTAAAATTCACAGAAATGTTCAGATTTTCAGATAAAATACTTAACGCACAAAAGGGTTACATACTTCTACAATGATTTATTAAGCTCTACAGATATGATAAGGCAATTTCTGGCCTTATATTTATACCTTTTAGCATTTAATAATTTGACTATGCAAAAATGACAATTCTCAGAAGTTAAGGTGTTTGCTTTGACCTTTTATTATTTCACAGTGTTACATAGCAATAGCATGAGTGTCATACTTGTGTGTACTCTTGAAAATAATAGTGTACTTAGATTTTGAAAGTCGGATTCATTTGCATCTCACTTTCTTCTCATAACACAAACTTGAAAGATCTAATTTAACATTTAAGTAGGGACTCAATTCCATGATTTAATCCAGTAGTAGGAAGCTTCCTTTTCACAGATACCATGTGTGAGTAAAATTGAATGTGGATGTGTTGGCACAGGAATAGATCATAAGCCACTTCAGCTGCATTTGAACTGAATAGCAAAAGTGAGACTCACTTTCCTTAGAAAGGCAGCCGGCTTCCCTGGGTGACAGGTAATCTATTGGGATCTTCCATATAAGCTTTAGACCTATATAATTTTAATCTGGGTTACAATGAACTCTGCATTAATCTACTCCTCCTCAATGGAATAATTTTGTTTTGTCTTGGCATAGCTGGAGGCAAGATCATACTTGACATCTTTTTTCTGTGAGGCTCTGTTAAAATCTGGGCTACCTAATTTGTCAGTTACAACAGGCATTTATGCTTCAAGCTGGAAAACAAGTGTCAAGTTCACCACGTGTGGCATTTCACTACCATTCTTCTTTTGTAGTTTTGTGGGCAGAGGTCAGCTTTCCTTTAGTGACCTTCTAGACAGAATTGGCTTTAAAATGTCCTTCTCCAGCCAATAAAATTGAGCACAGGTGCTGTTTCAACAACACATCTAGCAGTGAACTGTTACAGGGGCATCCTGTCAATACAACCTCCTCATCTGGAAAACCTTCCTGGAGTATATAATCCCAAATCAAGTCTCAGATAGCAATGCCTTGAAAAAGTCCACTGAGATAAACTACTTTTATGTCTTGTTCAGTAGATAAACTACCAATAGTGCTTGCAAAATATGATGAAAAAAAAAAGAGAAAAATAGATAAAGAAAATACAAACTTTTGCAACAAGGGTCATTTCATTAACTATTTAAACCATAATTCAGAAGGAAAAAAAATCAGTGTTGTATTGATTTTAAATGTTTTTCTGCTCTGGGGGCAAAATATAAGTATACTCGATTAGATGTGCACCATGATACATACTTAGAATTTTACTAAAGGCAGATTATGTTTGCCATAGGCATATGCAGCACAGATTTGTAAATGTCGGAATTAAATTTACTCTGTCTCTGAAGCTTCTCTTTATCTCCTCCCATCTTAGAAGAAAGATGACAGTCCTCCTTGTTATGCTTGGAACTGGGAGTGTAAGCCAAACTCCAATAAAAGTCTACACCACTGGCTACCTTCTAAATAATATTAATAAAAATTTGCAATAAATCCCACTTGTATTCAAAGCTGTATTTCTTACACAATTTTGCAAACTGGCCTTGTATTCTGGCTGTCAAATCTCAGGTGAAGCAAGTAACAGATCTCTCCCACTTGTTCTAGAGCCTGTTAAATGAAGTTAACAGAAACAGGTTTAATGCAATGTGTATGAGGGAGGAGGTGTGCATACCTGCTCCCTTTTAACACCCTAGGAGCCTAGATGCACATCAGGAAGCGTTATGGGGGAGGGGAAAGAATTTGTTCCCATAATCTGTGTACACTCATCCAGTAGTTTTGTGTCTGCTGCCTTTTTAACTCATAGGGCTGATTATTACAAATAACGAGCAGACTTTCTGTAAGTGCCAGCCAGCAATCACAAGCACCTACAAGTCTAGACCCAAGCTACTTCCAGTTCCTGCTCTATGACATGATGAAAAGTTCACATCTTTTTCTCCTGCTTTGATAGAACTATAGATGAGTTTGGGACAATTTTTTTCTGAGCAAGACAGGCCCTAACCTTGCTTTCTGAAGAACAGAGACTCACGTCACAATGTTGTTTTGCTTAACAAATGGCTCTCCTCCAACCAAAAAGGTCAAATGCATATCTCTCAACTCACACACTGGCCATATATATATAAAAAAAAGACAGACTAATGATTACTCTAGCACTGAACTTTCTATAGTTTTCAAGATGAAGGATCCATAAGTTAAAACAGAGATACAGCTTTAAGCCCAGCATCTATAGAGCTACAATGACTCTTTATGTCACAAGCCTTATGATAGTTAATGCTTTATTTAAAGGCCTAATTCTGGCAGAGGCAAGATAGAAGAGGAAAGAACATTTCTGCTTTCACTCCTGGATTTTTTGTCTGCATATACTTAGCCTCAATACTAAAGGCAAAAATACCTGAAAAAGTGATCTGAGTATTATATAAAATTACTTAGAAAAGCTGAAAACAAGTCAAAAGAACATTAATCACTACTAATTTTTGAGTAAAATTTTTCAGTAAAAACAGAGGATTTAAGGGCAGCCATCACTCAGAAGACTCATTTACAAATAGAAGATAAGTGATGTGAACAGGATAAAGTTACCAAGCACTAGCACCTCTGCAGCAGGCAAAACCTTATGGCACGTAGGAGACACACTTTGGTTTGTTCTTACTACAATATTGCTTAATGTACCACTTATGCAAGTCAGCTTGCTCACACAGGTTCTTTGCTGTATAATAACAATACAAAAAGTCACAAAGACACAAAAACACTAAACTGAATTTTACTTTTATGAAAATTGAAACATTAAAAATCAGACTAACTATTAAAAATAGCTTTATTGTGAAATGGAAAGTATACCTTAGGAAAATAGGTTATTTATGTACTTGAGAGAAATCTTACGAGTCAACATTTTGGGGAGATGACTGAACTTAGAAAGTTGTTCGTTAAGGGTAATACCAATTTTGGTTACTATTTACTTTGTTCCTCCATCTACACACCAGCTCCTCATCCTGCTCTCTCTCGTATTGCTGTGAGGTTATATACCCTTGAGAACTTCTCCTGTTTCAAAGTTACAGGAATTTTAATAAAGTTGCAGTCACTGGGCCAAAATATCTAAATGTCAGTCTTCAATCTCACTGACCCTTGGCAATTTGCAACATATGTTCTGCTCATAGCATGCTACACAGTAAAGGCATACTTAATTTTTAGCTAATTATGCAAGAGAAAGTAAATATTTACTCTCTATAAATTTTCTGCACCTGTGCAGTTGTAATATGAAAGCTGCAGATCAAAGATGCAGGAAAAATCCTGTAGCTGTTTGTCAGTAGTTTTTACTGTACAAATACAGAAAGTACTGGAGCTAAAGAATTAATTTACATTTCAGGATTTATAAATTAAATCTTCCACTGGCAGTATTATGTCAATGTCATAAAATATTTAAACAAATTACTACTTTAATAAAAAGTAATATTTGTGGTTGTCCTTGTCAGGAATGAAGTGCAATATTTAGGTGAACAAAGTTCTGATTTGGATTTGGTGCTTTGAAGTTATAGGAGAATTCTATTTGACTGAAACAGAACAGATTTTTTTTTTTTAATTTGGCGTGAATACACTTTTCAGTGTTTCCCAAATTTGGGTGATTCGGTCTGAAATCAGTGTGTTAAACTTGTTAAACGTGCACAAATGCTCACTTCATAAACTATTACCTTTCTGTCTTATACTAACAGTTTAGTGGTTTATTAGAAATATTTATGTCTGTAATTTTAATGGAAGGCAGAGAAAGTATCACAAGCATCTACCTAAGCAGACTGGTATGTTGGAATGTCTCATTTTGTAAACATTTGGGGTTTTTGGTCTACTGTATGCTAGATGCCACTTCCAGAAATACTGATGATTCTGGGTCAAATCTTTGTAGTGCAGACGACCACAACCATATTAGAACTACTGCAACTCTCATTTGTGGAGACTATCTGCTGGGCTGAGGCAGATTTAAATCTGTTCTATGCCAGTGCAATCATGAATGGTATGATTTCTTTACTAAGAAGCTTTATCCTACAAATAAATTGTTAAGAAGTATATGAGAAAAATGTGGTTGGAAACAATACATTTGATGTTTCAAAAAAATATTTCAACACCCCCCACACCCCCTCCCAAAAAAAGGCATATCATAAAATGTATGTTGATCACAGCACTCTACGTGGCTGTATCTTGACATTTAATACCTATAACCATTAAGACTGTTTCCAACACTTTGTAATGCCAACGTTTCTAGAAAACAAAACTCTTCCTCAGATTATAGAAAATTTTCTAAATTTTTTATCTCAACATCATTATAAGAAAGGAAAATAAGCACATAATATTGGTATTAAAAAAACAAGCAACATATCGAGTATGACATAAAAGTGGTTTGGTACAGATTGTGAAAGATGCAGTGTAAGAAAAGAAATTTAATGTTGTCTTAGCACGTGAGAATTAAGTCCAGTGCAGTCAATATTGTACTTATTTTGTGAATAGCCAGTACATTAGTGATATGCTAATATAGATGACACCGAGCATTTTCCAGTCTATCCTTGTAATAGGTGGCCTGTTACCTTTCACGTGGAGAATGGCACTTGATGAGATAGTGCCGTTCAAATTTTTAGCCCGAACAACATAGAGGCCAGCATCTTTATCGCACACCTTCTGAATGAACAAAGTATGCTTTGTCTCCTTTTGTAAAAGCTTTAAGTGCTCATCTGCAGTCAGTTTCTGGCCCTTCTTGTACCTGGAGCAGAGAGTCAGTTTGTAAGTCAGATTTATATCACTGTATGCCAAGCAGAACTTCTCAAATTCAGACAACCTCTACAACACTACACTGACAGCAAGAGATAGGACTTTCTACTGTGCTCTCATTCCTCAGTTTTAAAGTTGTGTGCAAATATGAATTAATATTTAAACTATTCAAATTACTGGATAATAGAAAATATGTTTCTGAAAATGGTTTTCAATGGACAAGTCGCAGTCATCTCACTGCAGTACTGGAGATAGTAGCATGAAGGCCTGGGCCCTCAGTTTTGTGCTGAAACATTTTTGCTAATAAGGTGTTGAGTCAATCCACATTCAACTCATAAATAGGCTCTTAAGTTGCATAAGCAATGTACGAACTTTCTGAATTTGTGTCTTCGGTATAAAAAACAGTCAAGGACCTGTTCCTCCATGCCAGTCCGCTTAACATGTACTTAGTTCACATCATCGATCCATCAAACAGGATAGAGCAATGCATTAGAAGTTATTTCAGAGAAATGGCGTCATATTCTAACACTTGAGGATCTGTCACCATGTAATGTATTGACTCGTGATTTACATATTAGAAGGGAAAATTCTGGCTCTAGCATAAGCTACATTTAAACTAACACAAACATAGAAATGCTTTTCCAGATGTGCATCCAATAAAATGCCTACATCAGTACAAAATACATGGTATTGGTGAATTTTTAATTACAAAACCACACATCTTTTCTGTTTTCAGAAATTTCTAATTTGCAAGATGCTTTCAGTTGAATATTATTCTTTAAAAGACCATATATCAATAGTGTATATATTTTTGAGATAAATTAATGCTTTCTTATGAAAAAATAAAGCTGAAGGTACCTCTTGTTTCACCAACATTACTCCTCAAAGTCTAGAATACCAGAATTTAAAACAAAGTCACTTTATTGATACCAACACTTTATAGCATCAAGGTTGCAGTGTCCACTATTTTTCTCAGTGCCACAGAAAATTCAGCTTACTAAAAAGCTTATAGTTTGCCTAATTCTTTACATATGTAATAATAATATCAAAATGTTTCCAGCAAGATGAATATCTCATTTTAATACATTAACAGAAAGTCCTCTATTGTGAAAGTCTAATGGAATAAGTGGAGAAATGACAAAAGATGTTACAATTTTAGGAAAATATGCCAACACATAAAGGACTACTACCAAAATCTTGAAATCCTGCCTCCCTCTCAGTCCTTATTCCCTTTGGTAGGGAATTTCTAAAAAGTCACCTTTTAAGATGTTTACATTACATCATCTGTATTTCTCACAAATGCAGTATAAAGCTATCTAATTAGACATGTAGCAGTTCAGAGTGAGATACATAGTGCACATAAATATATAATATAAAACTGGTTCTCTCAGTGTAGACACTTAGGTTGGTTTTTTTTAACCTGTAACATCTCTCCAGCTTTCAACAACTGACTCTCACAAATACATATATGTGTTTCTCTCTGTATATGTAGTGCTTATACAAATATTTTACTGTGCTGCATGTGTATGTGCCTGTCCGTCCATATATAGTGTCAGGATCCTGAGAAAATCCATGTGAATTTACTTAGGATAGATCTGGGGTGCACATTTGTTTTAGGAAATTATTGGACAACTGGAATGTCATATTCAAGAGTATAAAAACTATATGATGTACTTCCTTAAAACACATTGGATATGCTTGCAGTAGTTTGATGCCCTCATTATTAATAAAATTAAGTACAGAGAGATTATTTCAAGTAGGTTAATTGTCAAAAGCAATTTTGAAGGTGGGAATCATGCAGAAGTGTGGAGTAGAAAGGATATAAACCATTTATTCTAGTCTATAAATAATTCATTTGGTTATAAGTGGTTCAAGCTGTCTTGCTTGAATATACTTCAAGGTATATTTACTACTTCTCATTATAAGCTACCCACCATGTCAGTGTAGGCTCTGGGAATCCTGTTACTTCTACTTCCAAAGTTACCGGAGAACCTTCCATGACAGTTTTGTTAGACAGAAGCTGGGAGAAGTTAGGCGCCTGTCCAGTTAGGCTGGCCATGCTGTTCTTTCCTGATGAACTTTTAATCTCTTCTCGGGTGACCATCTGCCTCTGACAGCTTCTGGTGGTGTCTGATTGAAACACGAAACCTGAGAATGCATCGGGCAAAGCATGCAGCCTATCCTGGGTTTTAGTACAGTTATTCAAGTCATGCAATTGTTCTTGTGTTTCTGCCATGCTTTTATGAAGTTCAAGGTGTTGCAAATGTGTTTTGCACACTTCACTCATCATGCTATATACTGGTTTGGCATTTATAGTGCAGGAAGTAGTGCTAGCTTCAGATATTCCTTGTAAGCTACAGGTCAAAGGAGATACTGCTCTGGCTTTTGGACCAGAATCTGTTGAAGAGATACACTTCTCAAACTGATCTGATGGGCTTTCCATTCTATTATTTGTAGCGTCAGCATAAGCAGAATTTGTTAAAAGACCAGACTCTTCCATCACTTTTTTAATACTAGCAGTTTTCTGCATTTGCAAGCTATATGAACTGACATGCAGACTATGAGAACTACAACAGCACTGCTCTTCTAGCTCTGTTTCAGAATGTAAGAGATTGGATTCTGGTGTCTCAGAAAGCGGTGGCAAAGAGATATCATCAGGTGATATACACTCATATTCATCTCCGGAGGGTAGTTCTTCTGCCAGGAATTCAGTCTGTAAACTATCCTCTTTGGCTGAAGATGACAGCTCTGTATCCTGTGAAACAAGATCCTCACCAGCTGGACAGATAATTGGAATATCAGCCAATTTATTCCTCTCCTTAAATTAGGAGAGGAAAGAAGAGAAGGGAAAGAAGAAGAAAAACAGAGAGAGAGAATGAGTTATCATTCTATGCATCCCTTTTTCATGCAGAAGCTAGCAACAATATTTGAAATCTTTCTTCTAATTAAGCTTAAAGTATTTTGAAAAGCAGGAAGAAATACACTGAAAAGGAAAATTCCTCAGAAAAATTTGCAACAGCTAACTGGAGTTTCAAACTGTTTGGATAGATCATAGCAGATGTTATTGTAATTATATATAAGCATTTATTATAACAGTAACAAGAAAAGAAAAAGTACCTCTTTCTATAAACAAAGGACAGCCTGTGGATTTCCTGTAGGTGCTGTTTATAAAAGCCTTTGCAAGGGGAAAGTGGAGGAGGAGGTGGCCTAATTACATCTAAATGGGAAACAGTTACATAGCAATAAATTTATTACCAGCCAAGTTAGTAGACTTTGATTCTTTGAGAAAGAGAGTCACCAGTCATGTTCAAGATTTGCAAAATTAAACCAACATCTTGTACAAATATTAAGAGAAAACAATATTACAATTGTGTTTATATTATCTTGGATCCAGAATGTAAAAAAAAAATCCCTCTCATCATGTTTCAAAAAGAATTGGATGTGGCACAAGTGCATTAATTTTAATCACAAAAAAAATCTAAGACACCTGATTTATTAATTAATTCTCTGAGTTTTGATATTTAGATAAATGTGTAATCACCTATTCAGGCCTATTTTATTTGTGCTAGGGCTCTCAGCAAAGGCGTTCATAATGTTTTCTTATGCTATTCTCTCATTGTTGAGTTCTATACAAAAATATGTAAGCTACTAAGCAACGTTTCTATCACCTGTGAACTCTTCACATAAATCAGTTAGGTGATACACTGGATATCGTCACTTTCCAAATCAGGTCTCTTTGACAGTATCCAGTACAAAAGTGCAGAGGCAGATTTGTTTCTGCTTTCTTTTTGCTATCGCTCTAAATATAACCTAATCATCAGTGCACAAAATCAACGAAATAAAAGTAAAAAGAAGAAATAGAACCTTACATGTGCCCTGGTCCTGTAGATATGGCAGTTTGAGTATAGGTGTTTTTGCAAGTTGATACATTTTTTAATTCAAAGCCCTGATACTTATGTCAGATCCATGAATTAGACTGGAAGAAAGTTGGGATTTTACTGTGTCTATTTTACTAAATAATTCAATTCAGTTGCAAGATGAAGCTCAAGTTTGGGTATTAAATGTGTTTTCCACAGGCATCCCCTGATGAACTCTGAACCCCAAAGTGTCTTTCAGTATGAATATATCATGGATATAAACACGATAAATTATAACTGGCTTTCTGATTCGGTGAAATGTGTCAAACTTTTCCCTTTCCAATTACTGAGAAAACATTAAATACTGAGTTACTTCTTCCTTCTGCACATATTCAAATTTTTTTATTGGGATTCTAACTAATCTAACTAATTGTAAACTATTCCTAAGAAATTGTTATTTTTAGGGATTAATTCCAATATACTCACACAACATGTTTTTCTAGGGTTTGAAAATTTGACTCTCCCTAGCACTTTTAACCTTATCAGCACTGTTCTAAATAATTCTCTTAGTTTTAAGCCTGATCAGAATTTTAACTCTTTCTTAAATGACACTTTAATTGACACTTCAGCAACAAATTCTGGTTGCTTTGGTCTGACTTGCACTGACAAATTTAATAAACAAAATCTGATTAAATATTAAGAAGTTGAAAAATTCTTTAGAATGTTAAATTCTGAGCAGGTATATTTAGAAAACATAGGTCAAAATTTCTGAATAGCCAGAATTTATGAAAGAAATCAATGGTCCAGGTCCATTCCACCTACTGAGGAGTCTGTGCACATGTACACACAGTGGCATACATTCGGGTAACTACGGGAAGGCTATGACAACATAGGAATCTTCCAGTGACTAATCTAGGATCTTAGTGCAGGGATGTGCTGTCGGTTTCATGGTCACCTCATCTGGAGAGCACAGAACTGAACAGAGTTATTTCAGACATTGCTGGAAAATGACCCTGGGGAAAACGCTGGGGAAAAGAATGTCAGGTGGGCAGTGAGTGAGCAAGCTGTCAGACAGGCTTTGGCAGGATGAGAACTTCCAGCCCTAGTGTGCACCTGGGATCAAAGCAGCATGAAAATGAACATGCAATGAGAATGTTTAGTCCACTTCATAGAGGGTGATGTTTTTTACTGAAGCAAATTAATACTGCAAAATTATCTTGCACAGGTACAGACAAAATTAGAGATTTCTGGCCCACTAGACAAGGGGCTAAGGATGGGCCAGGTCTTTCCTCAGAAATGATGGAAAAAGAAGACAGAAAAGCTCTAGTGAGAAAAAAACCTGCTACTTCTTTAAGTGGTGAAAAGGGTGGAAGCATCATAGTTGCCATACTTCACATCTCATATTTGCTGGTTTGCATACCCTTGACTTCTCCCCTTGGCAGCTGAGGCAGTCTGACAAGGCCTGGCAAAGCTGTGGTCTAGCAAAATAGGAAATAAGGCTATGGACATCTGCTGGGTGAGGTGATTCCCCTGAGGGTGGCTTTTTGGGACCGTCACAAAACTTTGAGTGAAATCTGGGCTCAAAATCAATGGTGAAACTCCCATTGACTTGGAGTGGAGGTAAAAAAATTATTCAGGCTTAATTTTGGCTCATCAGCAGATTACAAGACATTATGTATTGAACTGAAGGAAATATTAATATTAGTTGAATTTCTACAAAACATCACAACTTAATGTCTTATAGTATTGGTCTGTGTTATCAGATTGTAAAATGGAACTTTTAGAGCTCTTAATCAATTCCCAATGTATCCTACCTTTCTAAAGAATTAAATATATTACCACCCACTCCAGTTTTTGACAACATTTCACATAGTAAGTTATTTACATTTATGTCCAGGATCTCAAGGCTTCAAAACGTTCTTTAAGCTAAAGGAATTAATCTCATAAAACATAGGTCTGGTTTTGTATTGCCTGTATTTCTAAGACTACATTTGTTCATTGACAGTTTGGAACCTTTCATATTCATTTACTGAATATCCATGAGTAAAACATGGTTGTCTGATAGGATTTTTATCATTCTAAATGCATACCCAGTCTTTCGCTATGTAATTTCCTTTTGTGCATTTTCCTCAACATGCAGACCATACTTTGGAATTTATTTATGATCTCTGCTACGTGGAATTTTGGCAACTGAAATGTAACTTCAGGGTTTTGAGGTGAGGGTGAAGACGACAACTTGATGCTTAGTTATTTATTTGATGTATAGCATCATACCAATAGTACAGCATATTATCTGTGACCCGATGTCATAGTGAACAGCTGACAGCTGTAGTTGTGTTCCATCATGTTTTTGCCATGATGAACTTTCCTGTTGCAAAAGTGAAGCAATTCTGTGCTTGTTTTGCATTAGATTTTTGTAATACTGTAAATAGGACGACAATCAAAGCCCACCAGTCCATAACAATATCCGTCACTTTTGAGAGGCAAGGAATTAAGGAGTAAAATTCCTTTGAAAATACACAACAATGCCCATCAATTTAATGTAAAAAAATATCAATAATGAACAGCAAATACCTGTTTAGTGTCGGTGGGAGACAGAGTATTGTTTCTCATCTCAGTAATGCTTTCTGAATTTGTAAGCAATTTACCTGATGCCATCTGAAAGCAAAAGGTTTAAAAACCACTTTCTTTTTCCTGACAAAGACCTTAATTATTCAAAGCATCATAATTTCCACCATTACTTAGTTCAAATTCTCAGCTATAAGGCTTCTCTCATAGCATATTACTTATAAATCAAATACTTTCATAGCTTGTCTCTAGGGGGAATATGAATATTAGGGCCCTGGGAAATACTAACAACAGTCTCCTCTATTACTTCCTATATTCCCTTAAGTCTTATTATAAAAGAGAGAGCAGAATGTGTTCTCCATTGAGGAAGGAGAAATGGTCACAAAGAGGGCATCTGCATTAAGAATACGGTGGCAGTAGGACCAAAGGAAAACTAGTAAAAGATTATGAAAATAATATTATTTCAGAAACGAGAGAGATATACATAGGCAAGTAAAAAGGCTAAAAAAATAAAATTAATAGGGAAGAGTATGTGGATTGGATAGAATGCAAAGGGACAACTAAAAAGAATTGAAAGAGAAATGACCAAGACTACAATGATAATGCCCATCTGAAGGGAGGCTTCAAGACAGAAAAGCAATAAACTATCCAGCAATACACAAAGCCTTTTAAGAAACAGAGTTAAAAAACAAACCAAAAATAAAAAACCCAACTCACCTGCTTCTTCTGTTCCTCTGCTTTGTCTTTAATAACAGCTTCACATGCTTCTTGACCATTTCTTACTTCTTTTTGAACAGTAACAAACTCTTCAGAACAGCCATCTTTCTGCCATGTGAAAATAAAATTAAGTTTATACACAATAGAAGGTAGCGGTTGTTAGCTACACACCAACTTATGCTCTTACAATAGAGTAGAAAAAAAAAGTGAAATCTTAACTAAAATCTGTCATCAGCACAGGTATAAATTGCTTAGGGCAAAAATATGCAGCAAAACCTCATTCATTCATCTCTGGACAAGGCAACATTTTTCAAAGCCTAAGGGATTTTTTTCTGAGGCAGAGAAAGTGCAGGACACCAAAGACTGAAGAACTCAAGTGGTTGGTCAAGAATCTAAGGAATGTTAGCCAATTTGCACCCAGCATAAGTAAGGGAAAATAAAGGATTAAGGAAGTGACACTATTAAGGAAAAAAGAGGATAACAACAAATCCAGGAAAAAAAAATCAGGATTTCAGAAAAACAGTTCTAGGGAGGAAAGAAACATTTGTGTGCCTCTAGAATGGTCAAATTTGTCTAAAGGGTGAAAAGGAAGGATGTGTTCTAAGCATCAAACATAACCAAGCAGAATTTGCATTTGTTTTTGTTTTCCTCCCTCCTTCAACTTCCTATCTGGACAGTCCATAACTGCTCTGAATGTAGTCAGCTGTGATTTAGATCAGCTACTTTTAACATTCTTTTTGGCTAATGCTTATTTCTAGCTTAAGCCTCAAAGACTGCACAACTGGTTACAAAGCACTTACATAACAGAAATCTGGACAACCATACTGTGTTTTATAAAGACTTCATGAAACCTTTAAAATTGTCATGGAAGAAATCTACAGATTTCGAAGAACGTCACAGTGGCACAATGTAAGGAAGCCCAAAAGTTTTACGGTTAGAGTTCTCCAAACAACTCAAAAAAAGATAACTTTACAATTAGCAAAATTAGTCAAAGTAAAATTTTGCAATTATTTTAAAATTCCACTTCTCTTGAAAAGATCCATATTTTGTTGAGCTAGCAAAAACGATCAAAGGTTCAAACCCTGTTCTGACAGAACCTGGGGCTACTGTCCTGCACACAACAGCTTTTATGTAACACATGGATTGGGAGAACTTTGAAAAACCTAACTGGCATTTATATTGAAGTTTCATTTGGGTCACAGTGCAAGGCAAAGCCTTCTTTCCATTCATCCAATGACTTTTGGAACTTATTGGTATTTTTGGCATCTCTTACTGTTTTTAAGTGTACTAATGGATAATTTAGGTGTTCTTCAATTTTTATAGTATAATTCCACCAAAGAGAAGTGAAACAACATTCAACATTAACAAGAGCAGGATATTTAAGCATTTTAACTCTTCCAACTTCACAGAAGAATTAACCCATCAGCTATTGCTGCATGTGGGAGATTTTTGATACATTACTCTGAGAGTGGGGGGTCAATTAAACAGTCTTTATTACAGAAATCTAGCCCCCTCAGCTGTCTTCCATAATTCCTCCTCAGTTGCTACATTATACTTAATTATACTTAAAGAAGCTTATCAGAATATGAAACGAACAATGTTGTTGTTCTCTTTGGTATTTGTGTTATACACCATGCTTTTCTAATTTAAATTATTTTGATTTTAACACAACTTGGGTTTTGGGATTATTTTTCCAATAGGGAGCCAAGCTAGGTTGTTTGGCATTTTATAAATCTAGCAGTTACTTATATTACAGTACCAAGGGAAGAAGAAATATGAAAAAAATGTATTTGTCTAGATACTCCAAGAACTTGTTATATTTTCCCCTAAAGTTTACTTGAAAGCAGTAACAGTTCTGAAAGGGGTTGAGAAAAAGAAACCTAGGAGGAATGTTTAGTGCACAAACAAGTAGCGCTTCATTGATTTCTTTATGATCGTTTCCTAAGGTAATGGAAAAGTGAACAATTAAGGAAGGCTTCCTACTACAATAGATGATCCTCAGTTAAAAGTACTGATTCAGACACTAAGCCTGATAACTTGATGCAGATGCAATATATTCTCCAGATGAAAAACAAAAATACCTTAGTCTCCTTAAGTTCTCTCAGAGATCTACACAACTCATCAACAGAATTAATGATTTCTTTGTACTTTAATATGGCTTTTTCAACATACTTCTTTCCCTCTTCAATACCTACAAAGGTAAAACGACATGAAAGTAAAACAGAATGCCTCAAACAGATGTGTAACAATCAATGTACTTTGTAACCCTAATATACTACGATAATTACATTTTTCTGGTTTTTGTTTTGCTGAAGGAGTTCTGTGGTATTCAGCAATGTGTTTTCCTACCTCTTACTACCTTATGTAGTAGTTAGTAGTTAGTATGATGGGCCCTCATACTTGCTGCAGGTCTTCCGCTAGGCTTCTCCTTGAAGAAAATTGCTTCTATCTGGTTAATGTTGCTTCTCTAAAAGATATTGACCTCTTAAAGTGTCTCCTAAACTAGTTGCTTTATTATACAGCCAGGAGGCACTTAGATCCCTGTTGTAAGAAATACAAAACAAAGGCAGGATGGAGAAGCTTTTTCTCATGTAATGGCTTAAAAATCACAAAGCAGCTTCTTTCTCCCAGTGTTCTTAATCAGCTGGTTTCAAGAATCCATTCTGTCAGCTCCTTTCCTACAGATAAGAATGTTCAAAATATCGAGAAGGTTAAAAAAAAAAAAAAAAAAAAAGAGAAAAAAGCAGTGATCTTTGCTCACTAAATAGTCTTTCCAACACTACATTAGAGGAATTTAAAAGTGCAGTTTGACTTTGTTGAAGTTTTTTTCAGATTTACTACCTGAATTGATAGGTTACACAGTATCCTTGTGCATTTGAACCATCACATTATCTTTGGATAAAATAACTTCAAGTATATAATCATTACTAGTGGGAGGAAAATAGCAAAACATGAAGTTTGTTGACCTTCATTCTTTTTGGTCAATGTTCCAGATCAATACAACTGTAAATACATGATTTACATAACAATCTACATTTTTTGCTAATAAAACATTTAAGAAAGTTGGCAATTAAATACCACTAGTAATTCATAGTGTTAAAGTAAAAAATTCACTCAGCACTGAGGTATATCACTGTAATGTACTTTGACTTCAAAGACTTGCCTGCAATGAGATAGTATAAGCCATGAAGTCTTAATTCCAAGCTCATAAATATTGCAAGGACATTCACACTTTGATTTCAAGGTGAACTCAGGCTGTATACAGAAAACCAAGTAACTACCAGACTGTTGAGTACTTTCATATTTTTATTTTTTAAGTATTTGCTCTGAAATCCTTGACCTCTTCCAGTCAATACTTTAAAATAAAACAACACTTGTTTTTTAAACTTCATGGGATTTTCTTCTTAAATGAACAAATCTAGGAATCTGCTTCCTCCTGTCCTAAGTTATTGTATTTTTTTCCCCACAGTACATTACCAGACAACTCCTCACCATATAACCGTTTAGCGAGGTCTATAATCTGCTGAATTTTCTCTTCTTGTAGAGGCACTGTAGGCTCAATAAACTTATTGAATTGCTTGTAGAGAGTCTCTATTGCTTCCCTTGTTTTGCATTCTGCAGAATACTTGCCAACTCTAACGACTGTTGCATTCACATCTTCAAACCAAAATTGACACTGAGGGGTAAAAACACTGCATTATATCGAATTATCAGCAGTTCAAGCCTTCATAGAACAGACTGGACTGTTCTTAGACTTTCCATAATCAGCAGCATACAGTATGTCTTAAATTTTCTGATTTTAATTTAACCTAAAAAACATTTGTTCATTACCAATGCTGCTTCGAATATTAATAGCTGTTAAATTTCCTTTAAACACTAGATCCATGTTCATCTTACAAGCATGATAATGTTACTAGTTAATGGTTCTGCAAACATGTTTTATATCTGAGTTCTTTCCATCTTGCATATGAACTGACTAATTTAACAAACTCTATGTCGTGGCTACAGTTATACCTCTGTAAGGGCAACAAGGTTGCTTAGATTTAGTCTACTAGCAAACAGGGGTTTTGGTCTCAGCAATCATTAAAGTTGCTAGTAATCTTTCTACTGACAAGAATGGGCTTTAGAACATAACCTTAACGAGCCCTTTTGGTTAATACTCAAAGGATGATAGAATCTGGTGTTCACTCAGTATTATCCATATTGCATGATTACAGCAAGCAGCTAATAATCACCATTTTTAACTGCCTCTGAAGTCATTACTGACGACTGTGCCTATTCGCTGAAAGAAAACTGTTGAGTAAAAGGTGATACTTTACACTGATTAAAAAGAGCAATCTTAAATTTTAGCTCTAGGAAAGAATTTATTTGGCTCAAAGTAAGGGGGAAGTTTAAAAAATGTGAATCCACAACAAATGGCAATAGATTGCTTTGCTAACAATGTGTGAAATGACACATTGTTCAGATCTGGACACTGGACACTGAAAACATCTTTTAAACAAAATTTTAGTATTGTGATCTATCATTAAGGGAATTTATTTGTCATGCCTTTAGATCACTTTGGAGATATGAACAACATTACTTCTAAAAATAAAGAATGATGACAGGAATACACTTTCCTTACAGCAGATGCACCAACACAATGTGGCAAGAGGGAAAACAGTTATGAACATTTTTCCTTCTAAAAAAAGGCAATGCATAAGGCAGTCCTCAGACACATTAAAATGAAGTTACAGAAGTCTCCACAAAGACTTAGACTGCAGTTCAGAAAAAGAAGTATACATGCCCTTAACAATTAAGTCTATTTAGAAAAAATATATTATGCTTTTAAGGAACTGAATATTTTACATTTCAGTTACAGAATTACATACCACATAGACAGCAATTTCTGACAAGTAACGAAGTGGGTACTGTGATAACTGGCTCTTGTGCTTTGACAGCTATCAGAAGGCCTTGGGGCATTTTCTGTGTTGCCTCAGAATATACTTAGGAAAAATTAGTTCATAAGTATGATCATAGATATGCTGAATCACTATGAAAGTCATATGGAGGTGGAGACTCCAGTCGTATGGATAGTGGTGCAAGAATATGGTCACGTTGCATGGCTTCCCCCCCCCCCGCCTTTCTCCACAGTTACTAAGAAAAAAATAGAAGAAAATGCAGATTTTTACTAATCTACTATTTTTGGAAGCCACAGATTTTGCCCAAAGTATTTATAAGCACTTCTATCTATCCCAGCCCTGGATCATTATTACAGCCACAGTGGGGATCTCAGGTTTACTAGTACCTCTTCCATCATCTGTTGCAGATGCTCCACGAGATCCAGATTTTGTTTGTAATCCTCCACAACTCTGCTAAAGTCATTCAGCTGTTTTTGTAAGTCACTGACTGACCCCAAGAGTACTCTAACTTTAGCATTAGGTTCATTTACTAAAGGGCCAATGAGTTTCTTCTCTAAATTATCCATCTTCTTTTTAAGAATCTGTTTAAAAGATGTAGCAATGTTAAATACAGCAATGAAAGTGTTTCTATTTTTACAAATAAGAAGTAAAAAACATGGGAAAAAAAATCACATAAACCTATTTCTTGTTCTGTGTTTTAAAAATTACAAGTACAAATTGCTTTTTCAAAAAGCAAAGGAAACTGGAGGGCTCTACAATGCTGATTAAAATCAGTGAATATTAAAGGTAGAACTGAGTTACATTTTTCAACTTAAAAATAAATATCTGTACTAATAAAACATGCAGTCTTGAACAAAATAACTCATTGAATCTGGAAAGGAAAAAACACTACTAAGCCTTGGGAGTCTTTAACCCAATACAAGTCAATTTAAGCACAATTATTTAAGTCGTACAATATTAATATATTGCTTAAGAATCTGACATAAGCAACGTCAGTGACAATCCTGCATAATCCCAAAGACCAAGGGGAACAAGTATTCATAGTAGTACTTTATGATGTCTGATATAAACTTGACCTGTAAGTTTTAGGATAAGATAATGTACATATATACGTTTATATATTTTATATCTGAACGCTGGTCTTGCCAGTTGATCAAGACTTCTTTGTGCTAGCTCTTTTACAACTGATGCAAGATGACAGGTCCTTGATTTTTGTTTGGAAAGGAAGAGATTGGTTTAAAATAGGGAAGTATTTCATGAACTGTCCACGTATACACTTGAAAGAATATACACTGGTAGAAAGAGTGTTGCCAGCAGGTTAAAGGAGATGATTATTCCCTTCTACACAGCACTAGTGAGGCCACATCTGGAGTCACTTTGTCTCCCCAGTACAAGAAATACCTAGACATACTGGATCAAATCCAGCAAGGGACCACAGAGATGACTGAGTAACTGAGCATTTGTCATGAAAGGACAGAGAGCGCTGTGCTTTTTAAGCCTGGAGAAGAGAAGGCTCAAGGTGGATCTTATCAATGTGGATAAAAACATGATGGGAGGGAGTAAGGAAAACAGAGACAGACTGATCTCAGTGGTGTCTAGTGAAAAGACAGGAAGCAGGGGATGCAAACTGAAATACAGGAAATTCTGTGTAAGAAAAAACCAAAACCAACCAAACAAAAAAAACATCCACCAACCTACTATTTTTACTCTGAGGGTGGTACAGCTTGCCCACAGAGGTTGTGGAATCTCCATCCCTGGAGATATTAAAAATCAAACTGGACATAACATAGAGAAATCATTTGTAGTTGACCATGCTCTGAACAAGGAATTTTGACTAGAGGATCTCCAGAGGTCCCTTCCAACCTCAATGATTCTGTGATTTGAATTTGCATTTGTGGATGAAATTTCCAAGAAAGGAAAAAAAAAAAAAAGGTTGTAAAAGGAATAGTCAATGACAACTAAAGAAATAGCAAAAATAGAATCATAGAAGCTACTGAAAATTTCAAGTAAAAAAGTTGTGAAGGAAGAGACTGGCAGGGCAAGAAATACAAAAAGTGCTAGTTCTGACCGGCAACTAAAAATATAATTGGAGGCTTTAGAAGAAGGGTTTCTGGTGAATGCAAAGAATGGGTGAGGCTAGCAAGGTTCTAAGGTGCAAATAAGCATGATCAATTCCAGGGAATGGACACAGAAAAGGTTTAGACTTACATGATGAAATGAGAAAGACAAGAATGTAACTGGATGCAGGAGGGAATATGTGCACATTTATTGCCGATTCATTGATTTTGATGGTGTATTTGTTTTATTTTGCTTTTTAAGGACAGGAGAGACTAGGTTACATATTGTGAAGGAACAGAGGCAAGAAGAATAAAAGATTAACTAGAAAAATAATGGAGAATAAAAGAAGTGAACACAGAGAAGTCAGGAATTGATGTAAGATCATTTCACTGAAGGAAATGGAAGAATGAAAGGAACAGAACAGTGTAAAATGTCTCAGTCAGTGACTGAGAGAGGGGAAGGATATAAATCTGAGTAACAGGGAAGCCCACGATACATTTTACATCTCCTCTGATCTGCTTGGCATAGGCCACAGCAATTCAGCCAGTGAAGCCTTCACTAAGACTAAAATTTCTAATATTACCTGTATTTTCTCTGTATATGTATCAACTTGCTGAATCTGTATTCTAAGTACTTTCAGATTTCGAGCTTTTTCAGTTTTCTTCATATAGTTAAACTTCAAATTGTTGAATTTCTTTTTGAGGTCCTTAAATGATTCTCTGAGCTGAAACAGAGTAAGCATAGTTATTAGTAAAAAAGAAACCAGTTCACTTCAATTTAGGTTTTTTCAAGAGCTGTTTAACAGACCACAATCTGAACACTGAAAATCTAATACAGAAATTGATAATACTATGCCATCTCATAAAACATCCTTATTTCCTCAGAATTTCTTTCCAGTAGTGGAAGCTCATAATCTTACTAATCAACATTTTTGCATTATGAATGCTGAGTATTGTTTCCAGAATATCTGGGGCAGAAAAAGGTTCTGGGCAAAGGATGAGATCCTTGTTCAGACAACCTATGAAAAATGCTGTCTGAGAGCTTTCATTGATTTTAACTACAGGCAGACATCCTTCACATACTCTAGGCCATTTGTGGAAATAGTAGCCACGTAAATGTATACCCAGGCTTAGTTTCCAGAAAAACAGTTTTACTGGGCTTGGGCAAGTAGATCTGTATTTATTCATAGTACTTTTCTCATAAAATACAACATGTAGTTTACATAAGGTTTTGGTTTTTATCGGGTTCTTTTTTTCCCCTCCTTCTGAAAGGAAGCTATACAGGGACTTAATGTTATACTCTGTGCTAGTCCAAACATCTTAGTACAATTATTCACAGCATACAAAGATGAATCCGGTTCTTTGCAGGATCAGGATGTAGACTATATGAGCACCTGCCTTTCAAATGGCAGCAGAGAGATTCTGCCTAACAGCTACACAAAGAAAGCCTCACCTAACTACAGCTAGACAGATTTGGTACCACATGAAAGTATTATTACCAGCAGTTGGCACTGACTTGGTGCAGCAAGCTCAACACTAGGGAAAATGATTCTTATAATAATATAAGTTAAGATGACCTAGTAGTTCTGATGATGAAGCATCCGTGATTTCAAGACTTTTAAGATGGACTTATATCAGCTGAGATAACCACTATTAAATTTAGTTATATTACATTTGCTGTAAAACTCTTTTGTTACTTAGATTAAACGTAGATACATTTTCTTTAATCTATGAAATATTTTATGGAATGATAGGAATGGCACTGATGAAGCTCTAGGAAGCTACACTTCCATTTATACACATATGGATGAGATGCATTGCCAATTTAACAAATTAGTTTAATACACATTGAAAAGAAGAGTCATATATAATTTAAAAAATGGTGTTCATTTACCATGGGAACTATTTATAATATAGGGTTGTTATATGCTTTATCTTTTTTTTCCCAATGCAAATCACCTCTCTGCTTTAATGTCCTCTTACAAGTGCCCTTAGTAAACAACATGTCATTCTTTGCATTAGCAACATTATATAAATAAGCATATCAAACATACTCAGCTAAATCATCTTCAAAGAACTGTGATTTTTTTAAGTATAAAATTTTTTTTCTATATTTTGTTCTCTGAAAGCTCTGTAATTTTCAATTTTATTTACAACTGCAAGAAATCCTATACAATATCAGAAATAGTGTGGCCAGAAGGACTAAGGAAGGAATCATCACCATGTACTCGGCACTGGTGTGGCTGCACCTCCAACACTGTGTTCAGTTTTGGGCCCCTCACTACAAGAAGGACATTGAGGTGCTGGAGCGTGTCCAGAGAAGGGCAACAAAGCTGGTGAAGGATCTAGAGCATGAGTCTTATGAGGTGCAGCTGAGGGAGCTGAGGTTGTTTAGCCTGGAGAAAATAAGGGTCAAGGGAGACCTTATCACACTCTGCAACTACCTGAAAGGAGGTAGTAGCGAGATGGATGTTGGTCTCTTCTTCCAAGTAAGAAGTGATAGGACAAGATAAAATGGCCTCAGGTTCCACTGGGGGAAGTTTAGATTGGATATTGGGAAAAATTTCTTCACTGTAAGGGTTGTCAAGCACTGGAACAGGCTGCCCAGGGAAGTGGTTGAGTCACAATCCCAGGAGGCATTTAGAAGACATGTAGGTTTAGCAGTAGACTTGGCAGTGCTATGTTAATGGTTGGACTTCATGATCTTAAAGGTCTTTTCCAACCTAAACAATTCTATGATTCTATGATATTACAGTTACTTCTGAATGCCTTTAAAGCAACAGATACAAGAGCCAGACAAATATAAAACCTACTTAAAATATGCTACTGGTACCTTATAAAAGGTACTATTTTAATTATATTGGAATTCCATTATCACATTTTGAAATTCTTTATAATTTAAAAAAGCTTGAAATGGAAGAGTATTAAAACTACTGAAGTTTAGTTTTTTGTTTTGAGAATTTCACATCCTTTGGGTTGACAATTTTTGCTTTTAGGATAGTGTAGAATAAATTATGTGAAGTTATATTTCTCTAAAAGAACTGATATAAAAGAAATGCAGCAGTTCTAATACCTTATGGTCTGTTCCTTCAGACACACAAATAAAAATAACTTAGCTTACTTGATTAGTGTTAACAAGGTCAGGTCACATCCACAATTTGATATTTAGTTAACATATTTGAGGCTTTCTTTATATTAAAAATTCCTACTGAGTTACCCCTGCTCCCCTCCCTGCCAAAGAATCCAGGGAGTAATGAATGTTCATTTTGCAGCTACTGTTATTGGAACAGCTAGCAATCAATCATTATTATTATTATATACTTATGTTAATCCATCAAGGGATATATTCTTCATTTTCATTTCACGTAGTGGGATGTTGCCATGTTATTTCAGCAGTGAATAAACAGATGGTGTTCACTCAGTGTAATGGAAAGGAAGGGAATTCTATCACTGGCACTGTGATCTCCAATTAGTTTAAGGCTCTTTATTCCATCTAAGTACAAAGAATAATAAAATCTAACTAAAAGCCCTCTTAATCAAACCACTTCTGCAGAACAATATTTTGTATTCAGAACACAAGAGCCTTATTTGCTGGTTTAACTTTGAGGAAAAGAAGAGATGAGCAAGAGTTTATTTTAGTTTATTTCACTGGCTTATGCACATACATAAGCTAGTGATCATTTATAAGGCCAGAGGCTCTCCTCATAGCAGTATGTGAAATTAGATCGCCTTGTTTCAGATATGATGGCTCATGTGTTAAAGGTCTGCAGCTGCTGTCACCCTTCTCTTTTAGCCTCAGTGGAAAAAACAGATTCAGTTCAGACTTGTACATCACCCCCTCAGAGTGCATGTACACAGCTTCTGTTATCATCAGCAATTGTATCAAGGATAATATATGGCTGCCAATTTTTAGTAGTCTAAATGTATCTCAGTTTTCCACTATTTTCTGCAAAATTAAATGAGAAATACTAAAGGAACTATACACCCTAATACACCCCAGTGACTTCAGCCGACAACTTTAATGGAACTTTGTAACTTGTCCATTGTGTCATAGTCATTAATCAGACAGCTGTTCCTAACTATAGTTGGCCTGTCACGGGTGGAGAATGATAGTGGAGGAGAGGGGTTTAGGTGCCAATTGCTCCGATTTATCGCACAACTACAAAATAAATTGAAAAAGCAAGGTATAAAGCTGCTTTAAACATATTTTTGTTAACAGTACAATTCCAGTAAAATGCTTTGATTCCTGTGTGAACCAGTCTAGGAGGTATTTCAGTGTTGTTATCCACTTACCCTTCCCTTTTTATTACAACATAAAACTTTTAGTAGCACTAATAATCAAAACAGCCCATGAAAGCAGGTTGCTGAAAATAGATTTTCGAAGTGGCAACGATTAAAGAACAGACAAAAGCAAAGCTAGCCAGAAACTGGGAAGAAAGAAAAGGTGCTGTTCAAGTCATTAATGATTACTTTAATTCTGGGACCACAATCAAAATAAATTACAAGGTGAGAAATGTGCTAAGAAGTATCAGTTCCTACTGTCTTGTGAAAAGAGCTCACTACCCCTCCATGGTTAAAATCCACATTTTTAGTCATACCTTTCCATAAGTGTATAAATAATGACACGATGAAGAGGAAAGAAGATGACTGGTGAGAGCTGAGAACCTACTTCAGGATGTTCCTCTTCTGTTGCAAGTTTTGTACAGACATGCACAAATTTTTTTTAAAGTGATCAAAGAAAAGGCTCTTTCATTGCAAAAGTTATCTTATATAAATAACTGTGTCACTTAGAATCCTATGAACAGGTTCAGTGTAGTATTAAGCTACAGTTACCCGAGGCTTGACTCAGCCTTAACACAAATGATTGCAGTATTAATGCAGTGGGGCACTGTGGCTCTTC
This sequence comes from Phalacrocorax aristotelis, assembly GCF_949628215.1. Classification (NCBI taxonomy): domain Eukaryota; kingdom Metazoa; phylum Chordata; class Aves; order Suliformes; family Phalacrocoracidae; genus Phalacrocorax; species Phalacrocorax aristotelis. Next base: position 26,859,868 of record NC_134280.1, read on the forward strand.
ACAGGCTGCTACCCAAGCTACTTAGTGATGCAGGAAGCCCGAACTGGCAAAAACAGATGTCAAAGTCATATGAGCTTTCCTTATACCTTTCTTTCAAAGATATAGAGGGCATAAAACATTTTTTCTGGCCTTTGCACATTCTCTTTAAATTAGAGAAGGCACACAAAAGGCATGCATTTTACTCTTCTGTCGTCCAAGACTGTTTCAAAACTCATGCTATGTATCCTTGGCTATAAATTTAAGTATTTGTTTCCTTGCTTCTTATAGAAGCACTAATATGGTACAAACACAAGGAGCTAGCCAAGTCCTCTAAGTATGATATTTTCAAACACCAGTGAATCTAATCATGAAAGCCCTCACTCACATGCTTGATTTACACACTTAAATTCACCACATTAAATGTAAACTAATTTAAGTGTTTACAGCAGAATTCCAAAATTTTCAGTCAACTTTAAAGTTTGCTTTGTATACTGGTAAATCACAACTATATTATCTGGTTGGCTCTTTACCACGAGACAGCTATGAACAGCTGCTGCTTGCTGCTGGCACATGAAATATTTGTTTGCTTAGACATAGTAGATGGTAAAACAATTGTTATTTCAGACAGGTCTTGCTGGATTCTAGCAGTACTCAGACTAATTTCTGATGTTAAGATTCACAGAATTTAAAATACTGAAGTGAACAGTCATAACTTTAACATCCTTGAAGTAGTTCAGTGTCTGGTTTCTTGATCCCTAAACAGAATTATTATAAATACTTAGTTAAAAAAAAAAAAATGAAGAAAAATGGCAGTGGATTAATGCATATACAGGTATGTTAGCCAATTGTATCTAAAGCAAAAGGTATCCACATGCCAAATTGGTACCTTTCAGTCAGTTTACATTCAAGGTTCAATTAAGTCTGGGGATGACAGGTTTTAACTTAACCAGCCAACATGGTTTTCCCAACTTAAAATGAAAAAAAAAAAAATCAATTACTAACAATTAACACTATAATTGAAAATATGCCACGCGATTATTTTGCAGACTGTGTCCATCAACTATGAGAAGCTAAAATGTTACATTTTCCAATAGGGCATGTGGTGAGTAATACGTGTCACTGACACACTTTTCATTTAAATTTGAGAGAGACAGAAGATTGCTTTTTTCTTCTACTTCCTGCTCTCACTGGAAGTCTAACATGTAATAAAAATAGAAAAACAATTCTTAGAAAGGATTCACAATCTCCTGCCCTCATAAAACCCCAGAATCAAAGGACAGAAACAAGAGATTCGTTTAGTATAACTGTGTATCTTTGAATATGGCCAGCCTTACATACAGGCTGCTCAGTGAACTTTTTCTTCAGCAAATTTGAGACATTTTCAGTAAAAACTTAAAATGTTTTAGGCTTCATGCTTTCATTCCCTTCTTCTACAGGACGGTTCCCTCTGCCAGAGTGCTTCTCCTATACCACCTGCTGTTCCTATTGCCTCCTACCATCAGCCAAGAAGTTACATCACAAGAGGCTGATGCACAGAAGATCAGAGAGTGAAACACACTCAGTTTATAACTGACAAGGGACTAGAACTGTAATTGGGAAATAAAAATACCTTTTTTGATGCACAATGTTTTTCAATTTCAAAACACATTTTTTTTGTGAAAATGGATACTTTTTTAAAAGAAAAGAAAATCCAAACAATAATTCTCTCATTAAAAATAGTTGGGACAGAAATCTCAATTACCTCTTCTTTGGTGATTTCGAGAAAATACAGTCTCTTTTTTCCAGGTGTGGACTTACTTAGCAAAAGATAAAATAAGAAAATATAACTTTCAGTGTACTGTGTTTCTACTACCTATGCATCACACTATGGGAAAAATTAGTGTGAAATCCTTCCAGGTAAGAACGCAGTTTCTGTACTTCATGGATGCGCAGAAATGCAGTCTACAGAATATTAAGTGTTGAGGCCATCAGCCTCTTATTTTAATGGATCAGTCTGAGAAAATTCATTCTATGGAATGTTTTCCTAAACTAATTTTTGCTCAGACATCCGTCCAACTCAGCCTGCTAAGCTGTGAGTAGATCTGCATTTGGCCTACTAAGATGCTAAATTAATAATCATATTAAATAAGTAATTTTTCCTAACCTAAGTTCCATAATACTAAATTCTAATACCTTGTGCCAAAGAACATACAATTTTCTTCCAGCAATTTTTAAGTATCACATCTTGGGTTTCTGAAAAAATGTTAAGTACTAAATTATTCTGAACTTTTCATTAAAAGACAGAGTTCTTTCTAATAACCTTACAACTGCAATATATATAAATTCTACTTTTGTTTGAAACCTTAGCTTCATAAGAAAGAAATCTGAAAACTCATGTATTTCAAATGGAGCTGACAGAGCTGAAAGCCAAACAAAATATAGCTGCTCTATTTCCAGTCCTCTTGGTACAGCGAAAGCACTTCATTGACAGCCCAACAAATTGATATAATCCTGAACTGCAGAGGTATGGACCATAGATTATTATTGCTGCTGCTTGGATCAAAGGTTGCTGGTAAAATGAAAATCAACTTTTATGTATATGTACGAAGCATCTAGGGGAATGGTAACCAGTAACATATATTACAGAACACAACAGCCCTTTTAACAGTCATCTAATGTGTTGGGATTTATCTCATTTACCTCATTTATCTCCTCCTGAGTGCTGCAGTATTGGAAATGCTGTGACAGTTCTTCCTCGTATTTATCAGCTTTGGAGCTCCAGTTAATGCTATCACACTCAAATCTAGCAAGCTCTTGCTTCAGATTCTTTATAGAAACATTCAAGCAATTCTAAACAGGGAATAGACAAGAAACTTATGAAACTCAAGAAATGTACTGATTTAACCAATCTAAAATGAAAATAATTTTGAGGTAGAACATGCATAGTCAGTCCCAATGGGCTAGAGTAAACTGTTAAACCTCCACTGTAATGACAGAAAGTGTATAGCGGTTGCAATCAATAGTGGTCTGAGGCGTAGTTTTAGGTCAAAGTCATAACTCTGAGCAAAAAGGAGGTGGCCTACTCTAGTCCTTTGCCACCTGGAGATTAGCACCTTTCTGCTGTCAATCAATTTATGGAGTCTGAAGAGCAGACTGGCAATGTGGATAATCTAGGCAGGTCATGAGGTAATGTCTTGCTTTCTCCCTAGTAAATGAATACAGGGCAATGACAGTCCTGTGCCAAATAAATAACTCCGTTCTAAAATGATATCCATTTTGCCATGCAAGTCAGTCTGAAATCCACTAATAAGGTAACACCATTATTATATTTCCTTTTTGTTCTTTTTTTATCCTTTTTTTATAGGACAATAAATATGCAAGGCAACCTTTACCAAGTAGCAGGAGTCTAATAGACAGATGTGGCATTCACAGAATCACCAACAGGGCCTTGAGCTGCACAAATACTAGAGAACAGAAAGTCATGGGTTTTTTTTCAAAGCACTGGTATTTTAAGATTAATTTCCTCCTTATTTCAAATTTATTTCAATGTTTTCCAGAGTCAGATCTGTTCACAGACCATTAAAAATTAAAACAAGATTTCAAAGAAACTAATTTTTCTTTTCTCTTGGCAAAAGCAATTTGTAATGTGAGTAACTACTGAAGAATAAGTTTCATTATTCCCAGATATTTCATTTAATTTGATGGCTGTATATCTGTAAACTCCAAAAGGAGAAATCTAAAAATGATCAACTGTCTTACTTTCTTTTAAAAGGATCTTGAAGCTCTGTATTTATTTTTCCACACTAATGCATTTTTGTACATCTGAAAGTCAGATAGCTTCAATAATCTTCTTTCCTATTTATCTTTGATTTCACAGATCATTCTAATTCTACTCACAGGTTGCTGCACTGCAGACAAGATATCCACTCCCTGGTTAATAAGTAGTTTATATAGCTGTCTGATGTGTGCATGTTTCTCCTGAGCATTCACAAGGTAGGCTTTAGCATGGTGCACATTTTCGGGGTCCTCACATATTTCAGGAATATCCAGTTCTCCTGATTTTGATAGATATTCCAGCTAGAATATATTAAAACAAAAATCAGTGTGTGTTTAAAATAATGTGAAAGGAAGCTTACAATTCCTTCCTTACCCATAATGTGTTACCCTAAACTTTGTTGACATGTTTAAGTAATTAAATTTGGGTTCAGATCTGAATTTTAAATTCTCCAAATTTCATGCAGTTTTAGATCCAAAATTTTAATTCTGATCACTAGGTGGGTTAATGCTCTTTGTCTGGAGGAAGAAAAAGAAAGACGACAGGCACCAATTCCACAAAGAGTCTAACTGCAATGGGAAGAAGGTATATTTTAAGAGATTATACTCACTTCTTTTTTAATGTGATGGAATTTGACTGTCTTGTTGAAAATCTCATCATACTCTGTCATTGTGTCCTTTACTGTTTGATGGAGATGAATAAGCTCACTTATTCTCTCAGAATTCTCTTTCACAGGAAATCCTTTCTGACTTGGCAATTCTAATAATTTTATCAGGTACTCAAGCTCAGCATTCAGTTGCTAGAGAAGGAGAAGTTACTCAAATGACACAAATATATTTGCAAGTTTTCCCTTACATTTGATGAAATAACAAACTAACAATGGTTCATTACCCTGGGGAGAAATCAGTGCCATGCTCTTTAAAACACTCTCCACATACTTTATTTTCCTAGGCATGAATCTCAGCTATCAGCCAGAAACAGCCTTGGATCAAAAAAGTGAAACTGACTTGCAGGAGAATGGCAGACTGAATTGCTAAAACTCGGAGACAGTATTCAGAGGAGATAGGAAGCTCAGTATGACACACCTCTGCCTCCGAACAGCTCTAACTCAAAAGTATGAAGCTGGTACTCTCCTCATACTTCCACCACCCCAATGCTTGTGTGTCACTTTCATACTTAGCTAACACCATGCAAGACATTCTCTGGACACTGAAGGTAAAATGTCTTCTGCCTTACCTTATAAACACACACAAACCCTTCCGTCTGGAAAAGTAATGTAAAATATAAAACATAATATGAGCATGAATCTTTACTCTACCAAGAGCTTTTGATCCACAGTGCACTTCACTAGCTTGGCTTCTCACCTGAAACTGTGGTTTCATTTGGTTAAGCTTTTTTTCTAGTTCCAAAACAATAAAAAGGTCACTTCCAAGGTCAACCGTTGCTGCAAGCTGTAGTGCCTCTTGAAGACTCTCTAATCCATGGGTAGTCTAAAAGATAATCGAACAATTTAGAGTCTCTATCTGTAGTAAACAAAAAAACCAATTTAAACTAAAATTTAAATTTGTAACAAGAACCTTCCCCAAACCAGACAACCAAATGCTCTCTGTAAATTTCATTACTAGCTAAAAAAAAAAAAAAAAAAGAAAGAAAAAATGAGAGACATTCTGAAGTTAAGATTACTAATTTTATTTTTTTTTTAAAACTATAAACCTCTCTGTCTCAAACCCTCTGACTGACAAGAGTGATAGGAAATCTTTAAGACATTTAAGACAGTGTGCAAAAATGATTCAGACGCTGAGCTCAGAGGACCCATACACACAGTGTATTTTCTGCAATAACATGTTGTGGTTAAATGACAAGTTTCACTTGATAAACAGTGTCTATGAACCTCTGGTTCTGCTACTAGCCTAGCTACTGTTGCTTTTAAGGAACACTGAACGCTGTCCCTGTGCCAAGGAAGTTTCAATTCTCTTTCCTGACGAACACGGTTGGACTTGAGTTCAGCAACTATTGGGACACAGTTTAGTTTAGTAACTATGAAGTCACAACAAAATGGTGCTTAAGAAAAAACCCAACCAAAAGCCAAAAGGAAAAAAATAAACAAACGTCAAAAAAAAACCCAACACACAACTACCAAACAAAAAACTAAAGTACTGCTGGTATAGTATATGGACTTGATTAAAACCTAAAATTTGAAGTGGGGACTTGGACTTGTATGTGCTTGAATAAGGGCAAAAGAGATCAAAACCTTTAATGTTTCTTGATGACTATCTAAATGGCAGAATAGACTATTGAAAAGTATCTTATTGATCATCTCCCTATCAAGTGATACCTATACTAGTTGATGAGAGAGTAACAGACAAACTAATAACAATCTAGAAATGTTTGCCACAGTTGCTTTCTTCCTAGCTGTTTTACTTACGATTTTTAGTTGTTCTTTAAATATCTGGCATTGTTGCTTGACAGGTTTTACTTGGGTAATTTTAAAATTCCAGATTGCCCAAAGATCGGTGAGCTCTCTCTTTTCTTTACTCAGATTAATAATGATATCTTCTGTTACTTGTACACATTTTTCTACTTTTAATATTAAACTTTCATTTACCTGGCAAATAAACAGACACATTTTTTTCCACATATTTTTTTATAAAATACAATTAAAACTTCATAGTATTAAAGTCTCAACAAAGCTTAATAAAAACCAACTATTCTGGCATAACTCCTTTGAAAATTTCTGGTATTCTAGGTGTCCTTAAATACACTCTTCTCTTAGGCATAGATCAACAGAATTTGTATACTGAGGACACGGCTAACGTTGAAGTTGAAAACGTAGAATGGGTCAGTAATGACTGAATTATTGCCATCTGATAGCTGTTTAACACTCATACAAAACACAGTAATTTCTGAATAGACAGAACTACCCAAAATGGCCTTTTGGGGAATAGCAACTGGAACGTGAAGAGGATGAAGAAAAGACCACTTCTTATCCTGCTGATAAGGAGAGCAGCACTGAAGCATGGGAGGGATAAAATGCTTAATATTTGAACATTTGGTATTTTTAACTCTTTTTAACAGAGCCCATAACAGAAACACCACAAATCTGGGTAATGCTGTTCCTGCTTTTCCCATTTCAGAACTTTTCTTTTAAGAAAAATTGTGTTTGTAAATTACTTGTATGATACCTATCTTCCAGCTACTTAAAAGCTACAACCTTAGAATATCATGGGAACAGAGTAGCAGAAAATACAGTGGCAACACACTTCCAGGTCTTTAGAGAGATGATAGCTGAAGATATGTTTAGACTTTACGTGACTGCAGTACAATCTCACATTCACACACATTCAACTTGCCTTTACACTATCTTATCTGTGCCTGGCTGCATCCAGCTGTGACAGCACACACTTTAGCCTACAGTAACTGCCTGAGCACCTTCCCTTCTTAAGAAGGTTTTTCCAGCTCATCTTGCATCCTGCTGTATGTTATCAACAAACACTCCCCCTCCTGAGCCTCGTGTAACTGCTCCCTAGTCTGTCCTATAAAAACAGAAAGAACAGCTGGGTACCCAGGCTGTCTACATTAATTGGGATTGCTTTTGGGGTGACTTAGGGAGTGATTGCACATCTCAAATGATCACCTCATGAAGGGGTGTTGGCAAATCAGGTAGGCATGTCTAGGCAGTGCAGCTGAACCCAAGACAGAATGTGAAGACACAAGGAAAAGTTATCTGTAAGGAAGTATCTCTAGCACTCATTTCTTTAGAAGAACTTCATACACTCAATTAGCAAAGACTGCGTCTTAGTGGAAGTAAAATACTGTGCTTGCATATATGCTGCTTTCCAACATGAAAAAAAAAACAGATATGTGCATGTTTATATTTATGTGCATGTACTGGATCATTTATTAAGGGCTCTGTTATTGTTAAACACAAAACTTTTTATATTACTTATAATTCCATTAGCAGTCAAATAGTACTTCCATATTTTGAAAGTATATAGCAGCATTAATCCCTTTAAAACTAAGTACCGGAGAAATCTCAATCCATCAGTCACAGAACTAGGATTAGACCTCATCACAGGCAAACATCAAATATTCAATACGGTTTATCAGATTATACTCACCATATTCACTAAATTAAGAAAATTGCAACCCATATTTTGGGTTGAAAAAATCTTCTTTATAGTCTTTTGCCACTGAGTATTAGCTGACTCCATTGAAATTTTATTTTCAGCCTCCCTGTTTGGCTGTAGTGGTTCTGATTTATAGCATTCCTTCAAATTTTGAATATCATCACTCACCTACAGATAGACATAAAATAAGCATCAAAAAACAAATTGAAAATTGAGCTGCTATAATCAGAAGGTATACAGACATGATAAAATTGAATAGCAGCCTCTGAATCTTTTCCAGGTTTTAAGATCTATCACCCTCCCTAAAACCTATACAAACACTAAATAATAATAAAATGAAAAGTTTTAAATAACCTGTAAACCAGTAGATGTCTGGCAGACAGGTGGCAGCAATTTGTTCGATTTTTGGCACATACCGTTACATGGATATTATAGACCAGTGTATCAATGCAATGATTTTCACAGATCTGTTTAATATGAAGTAACTGAGGTTACCAATAATCGAAAGTAGACATAATCCAATTTTTTGGCAGTTTATCATCAAATAAATAAATCCTACGGCAAATTTTATCTGATATGTTCCATTTCATCCTCAATTTCTTTCTAAATGTAAAATAACAACAGTGTTACAGAATATTAAAACAAACATTACATCAAAATGAAAATTAACTGCCCTGGGCATCATTAGCACAGCTACCAAAATTATATTGGTATTGAATTGATTATATTGATTTAAATCAGTACAAAACCTACATAGACTAGTCATTATGCTGATGCAAGTTTGATGACGAGGGATGCTTGCTCTGATGGAACAGATCTCCTTTAAAATAGAAAGGATCTTACAAAGACTTACAGTGTTTCCATGGCACAGCATCTACAGGATTTGTCTTAGCTAGATAAAAGCACATTTTTCACATGTAAGATTTTCACAGTTTGGTTAGAGACTAAATAGGTAATCTTTACCTCCATAGCTGACTTTAAAAAGGCCACATAAGTTTCTAGAATTTCTAGTTTGGGACTAATATTTTTTTCAATTTTTTTCAGTTCTTCGTTCAGAAAGTCAGTTCTGCGAGAAAAAGCTGCCACCTGCTCAGGTTCAAATTCTTCCATATCTTTGATGATTCTCCCAGCTTCTTCCAGTTCATGTGAAGTTTCCTTTGAGGGAACAAGCATAGAACAATATGTATAATGGCTGAAAAGGACTTGTGAATATTGATATCACATTAATTTTCACCAGTATTCCTTTCTTATATAAAATTCAATTACTTAGTTGAAGAAGAACTCATGATCGTCATTATATGCTGAAAATAACCATTGCTTTCCTGTAACATTTTGACACTTAAAAACTATGGATATAGTTATTAAGATACCTATTTTGAAAGGAAAAAAAAAAAGGTAGGAATCTCAACATTCAGATTAAGTAAGCCACATCACAGTGTAAGGATGAAAACAACAGAAGCATTCCATATGGGAACATCGATAGCCAGAACTGATATAATTCCTTTAATAAACAGTATAGCCCAACTTTCTGAACAGATTCTCTCGAATCTAAATCCTTCTTAGCTGCCTGTCTGATGTTCAATTCTCGTAGAACTCAGTGTCCACTTTAGAGTGAGACTCCAGAAGCACTGGGTCTTCATAAGGCTACTGCTATAATTGTTTTAAGGCCTCTCCTTGTACCATTTTGCCTTATGAATCTTAGTTCCATTCATATCTTCATTCTTGAATCAATACTTGCTTCCTAGTTCCAGATTAATCCCTGCCCATCAAGGTAGACTACCCTGTATTCCAACCCAAACCAATGTTCTTACATGCAGCAAATCTGCAGAAATCAGATGGAGAGTAAATGGTGGGTCATATCTGTTACTGCATCAACTGCTCAGACCCAGGAAAAGTCACAGTATGCTGTCTGAGCAAGAGCAGAGTTACTAACATTTTCCATGATTCAGATGGGATTCTGGTTTTCGAATTCACTGTCTTAACTCATAGGTTCATATATCTATATCTATGTACTCATCTACTTTTACATATTTAACTCAAAACCACTTAGCATATGTACCTCTGACATTCAGCCAAGAGCACAAATTCTAGCATATCACAATCCACTGAAAGGCTAGGTAGGAAAGGTGACTATAGTCAGGGCAGATTGTACACTGCAACTAACAAAGGTAACACCCTGCCATGCAAACGTTTAGCAGAAAAGACACTAAAAGCCATTATACAGTCTTGTGGAACAAAAAAGAGTCTTGCTCATCTGCTGAACTTTTCATATTCTTAGTCTGTGCTCTCCAGAATTTTCTTAAAGCTAGTTTTATTTCCACAGACACTGTACAGATCCAGCTCTTGGGTTCCATAAACTGTTGCCTCAAACAAAAAAGAACTCCATAGGAATAATGGAGTTTTAAGAATTCCTAGAACATAGGATACCCCTAAGATATATACTGCCATGTTGTTCAGCCTAGCCATGAAAAAACGCACCTGTGCCAAGATCATGGAGGGGATTCAGCTGGTTTTAAACCTCTTTCAGATACTGCAGTACTGCTACAGGAGATGGAAAGGCCCTGGATGCGACTTAAAAATAGCCTCATCTGTGTTACAGAGCTGAGTCCTGCAGTGCTCATACTGTGGCTGCATCCCTAACATGACCAATGAATATCTGATGGCAACTTTACAGCCCGCTTCAGAGTTTCTCCACCTGGGAACCACTTTTTCATTTTTTGCTGATTCATCCCTTTTATTTGGCATAATAAACCACAAGAGTTTTCTGTGCCTCTGACTGTCTAGACAATTTTTAAACTTGGTTCCTCAGGGTAGGAGCAGCAATCCACATTTGAAGGGATCTGTCAATACTGGGATCCTGAAGTAGTGACAAATAATATGATAAGGACAATGGGGACAACCAATGATATAAGAAGGACTACCTTGTAATGTTTTCTGTTGTTTTGTTCATTAACTACAGTTTTAAGCTAAACTATAGACCTGTGTTCTTTCCAGGAATGCACAAGAAACTCAGCCTCTCACCTTATTTAGAATGGCGTACAGCATGCACTTGTTTCTTAAAGTACTTAACATTATTAAAGCTTCATTTTATTTTACCTTCATTTGTTTCGCAAGTTCAAGGTGCTTGTTCAAAACTCTTTCCGACTCAGACAAATATGAACCAATCTCCATACCAACTGCAAGCATCGGGGTGATTTTTTTAATCGACTGCGATACCTTTATTTGAAAGCATTATTTATATAGTTAATCTATACAAGTACACAGTATAAAACATCACTTTGTACAGAAAAAGTGAAGTAACACTTGTCTGTTTGTGTTTAGATTACATACTTCATATAATCAGGGAAATTCAGGAATGAAAATATAAAGGAAGAAATTTCTACTATTTCTCCTAAGAAAATTCTAACAGGTGTAGTCAGGATTTGAGAAAAAAAAAAAATCCTGTTTGCTCTCATTTTGTTGCTAGTGTTTTCCTTTATCCTAAATAACCCAGGCTTGTTATTTCAGTAAGGCACAACTGCATTATAACCTAGATATTATAACCGTAGCAGAAATACTTTTATTATGCTTTTTTATTTTTTCAGAAAGTACATTTAAATCTTCTCTGCCAAGCCAAGAAACCTATTTTTGTGCAGATACATGTACACAACTCCATTTCATTGTAAGATGTTATATGTGCATGATGATAACAAAACAGCTTATGAAGATCAGAGGCAGATGATACTAGACATAGTATGTATAGTTATTATAAGATATATGAATTAACTTGTACCATAGATTTTAAGAAGTGGCTGCTGACTGAGCTTCAAACTTTATTAAATGAAGCTCATGGGTATTTTAATTTAGCACCAGATTCTTTGGGGTACTTTACATTAGCAGAAGGTTGAAATGAAAGTGTTTTGCTTGGTAGGAATATAACAATAAGCACTGTTCACTGTAATGAAAATTCATGTATTATGACTCAAATCTTCAGAGTGTTCTCTAATGCAAGACTGGGATCAAAGTGATTAGAACAAACTGAGAATGAAACTATGTTAAAATTGGGGTCTACAGTTTTGAGTAAAAATTACCTTAATAATTGAAGTTTTAGATTAAGATTCACAATAAGCTGGTACCATCATTTCTACAAGACCAACAACAGCTACCAGCAGACCTGTTATTTTCAGCTAAACACAACAGTATTTTCACTGCATTCTAATACCACCAGGCCTCTTCTACTTACGTTGTACGTAAAGGGACCAGTTTATGGTAAATTGACTTCCCTTTCAATTCAGAACAGTTCATTATAAACATCTGATTGCAGACTTAATTATTCAGTCATTAAATTTTACTTACTTTTTTTGGCCTACAGTCTGGGATTTCCTTCATTATGAACTTTGTTGAAATATTATATTTTTCAATTTGAATTTACACATAGAACCTTATTTAGGAGCCATGTGTCTATTCCATCTCTGACAAGTCATTAAAAAGGTCTGCAGTACTGCATTCAGCAGCTTAAACAAGGCTGTGACATCCTTGATACATCAGCATAATAAATGAATAAAGGGAAATTTTACAGTGAACAGAACCTACTCTCCTTCAGCCTTACTGAAAATTTTCTGTGGTTCACAGTCACCATGCTTATTAACCTTCAGTTTTGCCACTCTTCTATTTTTATCATCAGCCAAATGAAACAGAATACACAGAAACAGTATAGGAAACGTGCACACAGGGCACAGTCCTGATTACTCACTTCTTTTCCAAAAGAGCAAATTATAATAGCTCATTATCTAAGCAAATCCATGCTTTATTGAAGATCACTGGTAAAATGTTCTCATGTAAAGAGCTGAATATTTTTCGGAACAGATTTAGGTTCATCTGTGCTGATAACAGCATTCAGCATTCTAACAACTACTGTGTGCTCTCTATCAAACCAATATGCTATTTGTAATTATTTGAGTCAACTTTAATATTGACATAGCTAAATTATGGAAATGCAATGTACTGGTCATGAATGCATTAAGATGATGACAGATTATAATGTACCTTATTTAGATGATCTTCAAGCAGGGCAGTCCATTGTTGTTTCTTCAAACTAAGTTCTTCATAATCTGGACACTGCCTGATTACTAGGTCTACTTTTTTTTTAACATATTCCATCATTTTCTGTATTCCTTTCACCCAAGAGCTAAAATGGAAAAGTAGAACTGTTGTTATTTCTCATTTTTGCTCAACAATTAGGATGATAATGATTTTAAAAAATCAACATCTTTTCTGTTGATTTGTATAACTTATGAATTTTAAACTGTGACCTTTAAAAGAAAAATAACCAAGAGCAATGTTAAAATGAATCGAAACAAAATTGATAGAGTAGAACACAGAAATGACATTTCCAAAAAAATCATTTATCACCAGTGCGTAAGTTAGATTCATGTGCCAGATATCCTGATTCACTGAGAAGTGCCTTGTTTCACAAATAATTTTTACTTTAGCTATACTACCTAAAGTCTAAACACAAAAAGACAAGCCTAAAAAGAGTGAAAATATATGGTGTATCACTTCTAGTTTAAAAAGAATGTTTTCTTTTGGCTTTCAAGTATTTCAGTCTTTTTACAGTTGCTGAAGAAACAATATCATGTACATTCTAAGTCAACATTTCTTTACTGATGTTGTTTTAACAGGAATAAAGACAACATCAATTTAAAAAACAACAGCTTGTTTTATAACTTCAAACATTTAATATCAGGGAAGCAACGCACAATCTGAATACTTGAGGCAGTCCTCTTCAAATGGTAAAGAAGTCACAACATACAATTAAGAACTGAGGTTTTGATATATAGAAAAATAGACCCACATACTGATTTACTACTGACATTTATTCATTGTAAGATTTTTTTGTAAGACAAACATATTCAAAATATGTTTTTCATTACTTTTGTTTAATCAGAAACTTATGTTAATACCGGTTTCCTCCTTTGTCCTCTAAAATTAAAGGAAATTTTCTCCTCACTTCAGATCAGGCTCAGAAAGTTAAATTCTGGAACCTTAAAGAAAAAACCTTAGTCTGCACTACTAAAATGAATTATGGTATTAATAGATCATTCTGTTTGAATCTGATCCAAGAACTGATCACAAAGAGAAACCAAATTTTAAGTCCTTTTTAGGGAGTAGGTGGTTTCAAATTCTGTAAATTATTCTTTCAAAAATAAGCAACCTGTTAGTTTGCACTTTATCCTTACATTTTAAGTGTGTCACTCCTCTATTTCAGTACTGCTTAAAAAGAGGTATGTTTAAAAACTTCTACTAGCACCACTCCTTTTAAAAAAGCAATAAAAGAATAGTATTTATAGTTTCTGGAAATGATAATTTAGATATCAATAAACTCTTTGAAAGTATAATTGGTTTGTTATGAATTAATGCAATAAATTTATAACAGCAGTAAAATAAAGAAGTTCTTACATTCATAGGCAAGCTAATTGGCTGGCAAAGTAACAAGGGCTCCCTTAATGGACAAAACGCACCGATTGTATTTTTTTTTTATAATTGATACATATAATTTTTGGCTCCTGTTTTTCTAGCTGGTTTTAATTTAAAAATATGAGCTAAAAATCAGACTTACCAGTATTTTAATTTTGAAACACTAAGATTACAAGAAAGAACTGACTTCTGTCACTTTTCTATAATCTATTTCCCTTCAATGCAAACATTTACAGCATTATCATTTATTTGGACTGTTTTTTAGTATAAGGCTGCAACACGCCTCAAGATTTGAAAGTAGGACAGAATGAACATAGTATTTCTCCATTTTTGCTGTAAGTTGGATTTCCAGTTACGCCACTGAAGTCAGCGTCACTAGCCTTAAACATAGCCTTCCCTCAATGTGAAGGTATCAGTATTAGATTTGTAAATAATAAACCACTAGATCTGTCTTATCATGTGAATACAAACTGCCCAGCTTATTTTCAGGTACTCTAAAAATTAAAACAATAAAACAATGTGTGTACAGAAATCCATCTACATTTTAATTCTCTTAATGTTCATGTACTCTGTCTTCTCTTGGTGCATTTAAACCAGTACTACACATGGCAGCCACTTTGATATTGCATTAAAAATGAATTTTCCAGTATCCTCATTCAGAAGATACAGTGCAATTCATGGCATCACCTCATCAAAACTGACAAAGTGTCACCCAACCTGAGCAAGGTCAGATGGTTCTTTCACTTTATTAATAAATATATTGTCTGAAAAACTGGAGAATCTGGCTTCTTTTTTAAAACTAGTAAAGTCATGCAAGTAGCAGAGCATAGAATACCTTCTCTATCACAAATGATGAAGGAATTCTAAAATTACTGTGCTCCAGTTACTCCTTCAGGGAGCTGGCAGCTATTTTCAAATTCAAATACAGTTCAAGAATCCAACCAGATTGAAAATACTTAACAGCTATGTATCCCACTGTCAGATCATACTTTCTTGTCTCTTATAGAAAAACAGCTATTTTAACAGATCACAGAATCACAGGTTGGAAGGGACCTCAGGGATCATCTAGTCCAACCTCTCTAGGAAGAGCACAGTCTAGACAAGATGGCCCAGCACCCTGTCCAGCCGAATCTTGAAGGTGTCCAATGTGGCCGAGTCGATTTCCCTCTTGCGTCCAATCGGAATCTCCCCAAGAGCAACTTGTGTCCATTCCCCCTTGTCCTCTCCATGGGACTCCTTGTAGAAAGGGAGACTCCATCTTCTTTGGAGCTACCCCTTAAGTACTGGTACATGGTGATGAGATCCCCTCTGAGCCTCCTTTTCTCAAGGCTGAACAAACCCAGTTCCCTCAACCTATCCTCGTATGGCAGGCTTCTCAATCCTTTGATCATCTTGGTGGCCCTTCTCTGGACCCCTTCCAGCCTGTCCAAATCCTTTTTGTATAGCAGGGACCAGAACTGCACACAGTACTCCAGGTGTGGCCTGACAAACGCTGACTAGAGTGGGATAATGACTTCTTTATCTCTGCTGGTGATGCCCTTTTTGATGCAACCCAGCATCCTCTTGGCCTTCTTGGCCGCAGCAGCACACTGCTCATGTTGAGCTTCCTGTCCACCAGGCCCCCCAGGTCCCTTTCCACAGAGCTGCTCTCCAGCCAGGTGGATCCCAGTCTGTGCTGCACTCCCCGATTACGTTTTCCCAGGTGCATGACCTTACACTTGCCCTTGTTGACCTTCATAAGGTTCTTGCTGGCCCACTCTTCCAGCCTATCCAGATCTTCCTGCAGAGCAGCTCTCCCTTCCGGAGTGTCTACTTCCCCACTCAATTTGGTGTCATCTGCAAACTTCATCAGGCTACACTTGATCCATTATCCAGATCACTTATTAAGATGTTAAATAACATCGGGCCCAATATCAATCCCTGGGGGACTCCACTTGTGATGGGTTGCCAGTTTGAAAAAGAGCTATTTCCACCACCCTTTGGGTGCAGCCTGTCAGCCAATTCCCCACCCACTGCACAGGCAACTTGTCTAGGCCGTAACGCATTAATTTCTGCAGGAGGAGGCTGTGGGGGACTGTATCAAAGGCCCTGAGGAAGTGCAGGTAGACAATATCCACCACCCACCCTATGTCAACCAGGCAAGTCACTTTGTCATAGAAGGCCACCAGATTTGTCAAGCACAATCTGCCCTTAGCAAAGCCATGTTGGTTTTTCCCAATCACGTGCTTCAATTGACTTGTGATGGCCCCCCAGGAGGATTTGTTCCATAACTTTCCCAGGGATTGAAGTAAGGCTGATGGGCCTATAGTTATCCAGATCCTCCCTTGAGCCTTTCTTGTAGATAGGGGTAACATTTGCCTTCCTCCAGTCCTCTGGGACATCCCCCGTTCTCCACAACTTCTTGAAGATTGTGGAGAGTGGCCTTGTGATGATGTCAGCCAGCTCTCTCAACACCCTCGGGTGGATGGTGTCAGGGCCATCAATTTGTAGGGGTCAAGCTCCTGTAATAATTCATGTACTAACTCTTCCTTCACTGATGGTGGGTCAGTGTTTGGATCAATCAGCAATTTCGTTCCCAAAGGCTGGGACCCAACAGTGCTGGTATAGACCGAGGTGAAGAAAGTGTTGAGGACCTCTGCCTTTTCAGCATCGTTAGTGATTGACTCTCCTATTCTGTTCAACAGTGGGCCTGTGTTTTCCTTCTTTTTCTGCTTGTGGTTGACCTACCTGAAGAAACCTTTCTTGTTATTTTTGACATCTACGACCAGGCCAGTTTCAATTCGAGCTGGGCCTTTGTTTTTCTAACTGCACCTCTGCATGCTCTGGCAATGCCCTTGTAGCTATCAACAGATAATCCTCCACTTCTCCATCTCTGGTATGCTTCCCTTTTAGATCTGAGTAGACCCAGATGGTCATGGTTGAGCCAAGGGGGCCTCTTGCTCCACTTACTTCCCTTTCCTTTGTAGGGGATAAACTGGTTTTGTTCTTCCCATAGAGAGTTCTTGAAGAACTCCCAGCACTCACTAGTTCCTTTGTCTTCCATGGAAGCTTCCCATTGAATCCCTCCCAACTGAGCCCGGAGTGAACTGAAGTTTGTTCTTCTAAAATCCAGAATCCTTGTCTTAGAGCTGACCTTCAGCACACTCAGCAGGATCCCAAGCCCCACAATATTGTGGTCACTGCAGCCAAGGCTATCATTAACCAAGATATTACAACGCAGGCTTTCTTGGCTTGTGAATAGCAAGTCCAGCAGTGCCTCATTCCTGGTTGGCATATCTAACATTTGTATGATGAAACAGTCATCTATGCATTCCAGGAACTTGGTGGATGGCAAGTGAGCTGCCATATTGTTCTTCCAGCAGATGTCTGGGTGGTTGAAGTCACCCATCAAGACCAGGTTCTGTTGGCCAAAAGCTTGCTTTAGTGCCCCAAATATCGCTTCATCAGCATCGTTGTGGTTAGGAGGTCGATAGCAGGTGCCCACTGTGAGGTCCTGCTTGGAGATGACCCCTTTGACTTTAACCCAGAGGCATTCGATAGAGCAGTCACAATCACCATAGTTGACTTCAATACATTCGAAGTTTTCCTTAGAGTGCGACTCCTCCACCTCTTCTACCCTGCCTGTCCTTATGAAAGAGCCTGTAACCGTCCATTGTGATCCCCCAATCATTTGAGTTGTCCCACCATGTTTCAGTTACTCCTATGATGTCTGAGTGGGCATGGAGCTCCAGTTCCTCCTGTTTGTTGCCTAGACTGTATGCATTTGTATATATACACTTGAGGTGATTACTCTTCTGTTTCACATCTTGGGAGACAACTACAGAACATTTGTTACCACACTGCTTGGCCTGACTTACTCCCCCATTGGACGTGCTGGTGTGAGCACTTTCGCAGCAGATCCCACCCCCCAAGTCTTTCAGTTTAAAGCCTGCCTCACCAAGTCAGCCAGCCTACTGCTGAAGATTCCCTTAGCCCTTTTGGACAGGTGGATTCCATTCCTCCCTAGCATGTTGTAGTCATTGAAGAACACTTCATTGTCATAAAAGCCAAACCCCTCACAGTGGCACCAGCCATGTAGCCAGGAGTTGATATAAATTATGTGCCTGTTTCTGGCTGCTCCCTTCCCTCGAACTGGCAAAATGGAAGAGAAGATCCACACCCTTCACCACCTTCAAATGGTGACTTCCAGGTCCCTCAGGATTTCCAGTCCAGTTAGATAAGGGAAATAGGAAGCCTGTGAGGGCAGGTAAGACTACCAATGAATGGTGCAATAAGGGGAACAGAATAATAATCAGGATTTAGTCTTGATGGGGGTCTGTTTTCTGTCCAAATCTACCTCAGCTGTTCATACAAATCTTCTTGTCCCATGTGGGTTAATCACTGGGCTAAATACTGGCCAGCTTTTAAGGAGCACACAGTGGCTTATACATGACAAAAGAGAGGCCTCTCTCTTTCCTCTTTCAACACAGGAACATTTCTGGTGGAATTTAGTATTCTGGAATATAACACCTTACCACATTTGCTGACAGGACTCACTGTGTCACCATTATTAGGTTTACGAGCTGGCTGGGAGCATTCTGGGTACCTCCTAAAGCCATGGGTTAGGCAAATAAACCTACACTTGGTGTACAAAAAGTTGAACATGAGTCAGGATCATCCTTGTGGCATTGAAGACTAGCCCCAGGCTGAGTTGCATCTGGAAGAGACTACCCAACAGATTACTCCTCTCTGTTAAGGGCTTGTGAAACTGCATCTGGAGGCCAGTTTGTCCAGTTTGGGTCCCCATGATACAAAACAGAGAAGCTGAAGTGAATTGAGCAGAGGTCACCAAGATGGCCAAAAGCTGAAGCATATGATGTACAAGGGGCTGTTAGCAGAACTCTGTTCAGAGTAGAGAAGAGGTGCAGAGGTGATCTAATCATCCTCTTTCATTATCAATGAGAAAGTGGGGTTATACAAAAGACAGGACCAGAGTCTTTTCAGAGGTGTACAGTAGAAGGGCAAGAGGCGATGCTCACAAGTTGCAGCAACAGAAATTTTGGCTAGATATAAGAAAAACATGCTTCACAAGAACGCTTAAGCACCAGAAGAGGTCACCCAGAGAGGCTATGGAATCTCCATCCTTGATGATATTCAAAATTTGGCCCTGAGCAACAGGTTTTAAGCAAGGGATTGCACCAAATGACCACCAGAGTTCCTTGCCAGTTTAAGTTATTCCATGATTGTAATCTTCAAGCCCATGCCTAAGAACATACAGTGTTCCACCTGCACAAAAGGTATTCATTGAAACGTATGGCAAATTCATTACATTCAGGCAAAGAGGCCTGAAGGTAGCGGGGAAAAAGCTGAAAAGCCATAATATTCTGCATTTGCTTTCTTAGAAAGATAGCTATTTATTTTTATGATGCAAGTAGACATTTAAAATATTTGAAAGCCTGGAATTTTTCACTGTTCTTTAAAAACAGCAAGACACATTTCTACTGATACTGGCTATTGATACTAAGTTTCACCTTCCTTCTCTAAATCACTGCTGCTTCAACTGCTTTGCAGTTTTTAAAATTATGATATCTTCTAGGCAGAAATCTTATCTTCTTTCTTTATTTATAGAATATATTGAGCAGCACTTTGGCACACGGGAGATCTGCCTGTGACATTACCTGTTTTTATTGAATTTTACCAGAAATGAGTGATAAGGTTATTTTGACAAATTCATCCCATTCTTCTTGATGTCTACTGATGACATCTTACTATCCCACTGCTGATTTGGACTGTTTAAATATTTTTTAAAAAACTCTTAATAAGGAAGAAAGAAAATTAGTGATGTTATTCTAGGGATTAATTCTATTAAAAACTTCAGAGTTCCTAGCTGTGCAGACATAATTTGAAACATGATATCTGCTTCTGTTGAGGTAATGTCTAGCTGAACATCAAGTCCTAGAGAACAACAGCATGTGTTCTGGAATTATGGCTGGTTTAGGAATCAAAGTCAAAGTTTCACTGGTAAAATCCCTTTCCTTCCCATATAATTAAAATATCAGGAGATGCTGACACAGTAAAAATAGCTGTCAAGCCAGCTGTATGCGTTCCCAAAACAACTTTCTATTTGAATTTTCTATTTTGTCCCTTTTCTAGGTTCAAGCCAATTACATCTGCGGTGACAGGTGAAAACACTTTAGGTAAAATCTTCTGCAAGGTCATGAGATGAAATGAAAATCTTATCTAGGATTTCAGTTGCTGTTTTGAGGTAAAGCTATTTGAAGTTCAGGAATAATTAAGGACATAAGCATGTAATGGGAAGGTAGAGCTAAGCTGACCCCAACCGTCAGCCATGATCATCTCCTCTGTCTTTGAATTAGAACCTTCTCCTACTAAGCCTCCTACTAAGACCTGTAAAGTAGGAGATACTAAGTCACTAGGACTCTTTCTAAACTAAGTTATGCTTTACATGGGTGTAAAAATCATATCTGTGGAGTACATCATCACTGTAGTTAACAAAAGCTTCGGAAGAAAAAAAAAAGTATTTCATTCATTAATTAAAACTACCAAGAATTGGATAAACTTCCATATTTTCTGCACTTGGATTAACACCTGTTTTTGTCTTGTGTCAGATCACATTATAATTGTTGTAATGATGACTTTTGAAAAGGTCTAAAAGGATTACATTGGGCAGCAGGGCATGTTCATAGCCATTGATATTTTAATTTTCATTTACATATATTTACTTTTCCAAAATGTTAACTAAACCATTGTTTCTGAACACTGCCCTAACATACCAATTCCACTGTTTGACACCACTCTTACAAGTAGCATGTAGTATGCCTAAAGATATTTGTTAAAGAGATTGGCTTGTATAAATAGCAACAGAAAAGTATGGCAGAAACTTTGAGTTTCAGGTCATTTAAACACACATCTACTTAGTTAGCTACACTGCCTCTAAATGCAGCCTGATTCTAACTAGTCAAGTTATAAAACAACATGTAGATATGAAGAAATGCAGCAGATATGCAAAAATGGAGAGATTACCTGTGAGAATCTGCTTTATTAACTAAGGTTTGTCCCTTTTGCAAGGCACTCGCTGTGCAACATTTAACTGCTTCCTGTAACTCCTCATACTTCGTTGTCAAGATAGGCAAATGGAAGCCTTCTGAATTAAAGATTTTAAGATAATTCTCAATACCTTCAAGACCATCAAGTACCTGCAAAAATGAAAAGAAAGCATCTGTTGTCAATATTGCTATTTAAAATGTGCATGTATATTCTTTTACATAAATAGATGCTCCATGGACATTTAATATTTGACATTTCTTTGGAAATTAAAAGCAATATTTTAACTTAGGGCCTGATATTGACTTTGCAAGTCACAGAAAAACATAAATATAATTCAACAAGTTAATATAAGTATGGGCATGCAAAATCATGCTTACTTTTTGAATTGAAAACTACTCCATTTTTTCAGCAGTCAGGCCAATTTGACATACTAAAGCAGAATCAAAACAATGAGAGTAATACAGCACATTAGCACTCAAAGTTCTGTTGAAGCACACTCTTAGTTTTACAAAAATTCTTCTTTTTGATGTTTTAAATATATCAAATGTATATCCAACAAATAAATTATAATTAAATATATATTTATTAAAAAGGTAATGAAAGGTACCTGCCTGTTAATTAAACAATGAAACACACAAATCCAGCCTTCTACTTCTATCTTAGACTCTTTTCAAGAATTAGCATGTGTATATCTCTGATTTTTTGTGAGGAACTGTGGTACCAGAGCATAAATTAAATTATATGGTTTTAGAAATTATATCATTTGATCTATCAGCTGATAACGCAAAAATACTTTACAACTTACATATTCACACGTTAAAGACGCAGGAGAGTTATTATTACTGATCTAAATGCTTAACACTAATGACAGGGTGTTTTTTTTCACTTCAGCGTTGAAGATTAGTAGGGAAAAACAACAGTTATGCTAGCGAAAAGGACAAAAACCTTACAAGCTGTAATTAAAATGAACACTAACAAGTTGAAGATAACATGGGCATAACTCCTATGAGCAGAAATATCCCTCTTTCCTGAGCCATTCTGGGCATTTCCTGCCATTAAAAGAAACCCACTTGGTAATAAATCCAAACATCATTCAAAAACAATCTTGATATTTCTAGCTAAATTTCCTTCTTAATGGTTACCTTGACCATTTTTCATGACTGGGATCCATTTTAAGTAATTTTAAAAAACAGCAAAAAAGTCATGCAATGCACTTTTCCCACTCTGGTCAGTTCTGTGGTTGTATACATACAGAGCATGAATAGTGAATTTTCTTGTGGTTTTATTTTTTTTTTCCACTTTAATTCTTTGCTTTTGCTTTAGCTTTATTTTAGTTCAATCTGTCTTACTCATCCCCTTATCATAACTTTGAGATCTTTTCAATGAAATAAAGGATATAATCCTTCTGAGCATCCTTTGCTTATCTGCTGTAATCTGGCTCCCTATAGCTTTCTTGCTTTCAAAGCCTTGTGCCTGTTCAATTGTCTCTCTGTAGTTCCTTATGCTTTACTAATTACCAAGATCCAAAGAAAGTAATGGATTTTTCAGCAAGGTTTCTACTCAGCAATACTCTATTTATGTATTTATTTATTTTTACCAATACTGAATGTTAGCACCACAAAATCATTGACTAACAACACATACAAACCTGAAAATTCCATTAACACAGAAAAAGAGAGTCTAGAAGGTTAAACAAACTAAGTTTCACTGGATCATGCAGAGATCTGTATTCCAATCCCTACAGCTCCATGCAGAGACTGCTCTACCTCTAAGTCCCTCCTGTACATTTACTTTAAAGCTAGTTACTATCTATACTATCTTGAATTATTTTTAATTTTACAGTGGCACATAGGAGATAAAAAACTCTAGCACCTAAAGTGGTTAGAAGAATGTATGTGTGTCCTGGAGCTCAAAATCAAAAAATGAATTTTGAAGTAACTTATGCACCAAGGTACAACATACTCCACAGCTAAGTAAAAATGTGAACCTGCACACACACTGTACTCAATAAAACCTTATTTATTTAGTTAAAGCTATCCAAGTGAACGTTTTCAAGCTTTTGCCACACCAAAGCAATCTCAGGGTATTCCACATATCATTTCCCAAGTATTCTCAGAGGATAGCTACAGAGATTCCCCTGCAGAAAGTCAAACTGCAGATAACTACACAGACATAAAAATGGATTGATATTTAAAGCAAGGAAACTACATGGTTACAAAAGAGCCAAGGAGCGTGAAACATGCGGAAAAACATTGCTTTGTGAAACCAAATATAACACAGAATGCAGCCAAATGTACAACAGAACGTAAGGGCACAAACACAATGCTAGCACTATACTTCTGTGGTTTGGTTTTCTTTAACTCATTAAAAATTAAAATGACAATGAGATACACAAGATCTACAAGGAGTTTTCTTTGACTTAGTTCAAAACAACTAATACTCTTACTTTTCTCATTTGGCCTTTATATGTAAAGCAAGCCCAGAGGTTCAGGCATATCCTGAGAACAACTGAAAGTATCTCTTTTCTGAACTATAATAACTATAGTGCTTTATTCACTCTTACACATAACAGGTGTAAAAGCATGCTGTGGAGACACACCTGATCTAGTTCGTTCTTCAGCAGCTACTTCCACAAAGCACAGCCATGTATTCTGAAAAAGTGCTACTTTTGCTATCAAAGCAATAGACCTCTGTTTGCCCAGCTCCTTGTGCAAACTAGAAGGGAGTTGACTATAAACGACAGTTTTAACACTGTATCCATCACCAGATCCTCATATTAATGAAATCAAGAAAGACCAGACTTATTGGACCAAAAGATACCTCTCACTTCAGGGGTCTGTGAATAACTTCAACACCAAGAATTGTTCACATGTTGTTAAAAAAAAAACTAACACCAAAGGGACATAGTACAGGTTAAAGACAAATGTGATTACAGCCCCACCTGGTGCTCAAAAAAAAAAAATTAGTGCGGGCAAAGTCTTAAGGCTGTTTTTTCAGCACATTTAATAAAGCTATGAAGATTGGTTTTGGAGCTATCCTTGGAAACGATCTGGTTTTAAAGCTTCTTTAAACGATCTGCAAACAATATGCTTAAAAAATACAAAAAGACGATTTGGTCTTTGGACACCTTAAAGTATAAACTTTTCTAACTAGTCTTCTAACTAACAAGTTTGGAAAAAAGGTTTGCATTACCAATGCTACTTGATGCACGTGCCCTTGAAGAATAGGCTTGTTGCAAAACAGAGAGATCTTACGTTTTAAGTTTGGTCTTTAATGCTGAGGCCCTTTTCTTCAGTGGAAAGTTTTCAGATGTAGCACCTGATTTTCAAAATTATCTAAGATGTAAAACTCAATAGGACACCTTCAGATAGTAGAGTCTAACTGCTTAATATTTCCAAAAAGCACACAAATCATTGTTTTCTTTAACTTCCATGTAAGAGGCAGTTGGTCAGCACAACTGGCTAAAGACCTAAACTTTCAAAAGCTTTGTGCCCCAAATCAAGGCAATAACATTGAGAGCCCATTTTTCAAAAGATAGTTATCTGACGGCACACACCTGGAAAAGGCTTGAATAAGTTGTCTGCTGACATCAAGGACTGATCAGATAGGGGGTTCTTTGCTTAATCCTTCTGATCTAACTCAAATAAATTTCCTTTAACAAATTGTTGTGTATTGAGAGTAGAACTTAATAACAGAACTTACTTTTATTATATGGTAAGCCAAACAAATCACTGAATTACTTCTTGCTTTAACTAAAGAATATCATGCAGTTTGCAGTTATGAAAAAAATGTAATACAACTGCAGTAAATTGTTCCAATAGCTCATTTCCTCACTGTTTAAAAAATATGCTCTATTACTAGTTGGAATTTGGCAAAGTTTGACATCTGTCTATGGATTTTGTTGTCTACTGGATAGAAAAATCATATGCTATTAAACTTTCCTTGCCCATATAGGTGCTTATAGATTGCCTCTCTCCATTACCTACTACTTTTACATAATTTATAAATACTGTAAACAGAAAAATACCAGCAATCAATCCACAGTACTCCACAAGAAACTCATCTGTTGACAAAAATCCCTACTTGTTCTCCTATCTGAAGGCTTAAAACAGACTTGGCTCTGAATCAGCTTGAAGTAGCTTGAGGTTTTTGTATTCTTCACTTTCACCATCAACAGATGAAATAGCAGTAATATAATCTTACAGAAGCCTGTTACAATGCTATTTCTACCTCTACTGATCCTTATTTGGTCTTCTTGTCAAAACCTATTGTTAACCTGACACATATCAATGGATTTGAACTAACAGTATGAAGCTGCCTCAATTCTTTATTAATCAACTCTTCTATTAGCTGTTCCCATGAGTTTGCCCAACTTTGATTTTAGGTCGAAAACTGTTAGATTAACTGTGTCATCCTCTTCCCATCTCAGCATTCTAACATTTTTTAGGGAAACAGCACTACTACTTCAGAGGGGAAAAATCTTTACTTTGGTGTTACATCATGTCTAGACCATGTAGTCTATGACGTGCCTGGTATAAGGAATTGTATACTGTCCTTGATTTTTCTCATTCTGATTATTTATTAGCCCCTGTGGAGACCACAGCAAGTATAGACATCGTTTCTGTTATCTGTACTAGCCTGTAACAGTTTGGGTATTTTAGAGCAGCTCCTGTATCTTCATGCCATCATGACAGAGCCCGTGATCTTTAAGAACAATTTTTAAAGAACAATTTTTGACAAATAATATTCTCCAAATGCCTTATTTTGGAAACTGAGTGTTCCTCTCAACATACTTAAAACAAACAAACAACCCAAATTAAATGCATTTGCCATTTTGGTTAGAAGTTTGAGGCAAAAGGTCATATGAAAGGGTAATCAGATTTGTAATTTTCCATTCCAAATCGTTTAGCAAACTCTGTTTGCATAACCCCATGTATATCAGCCGTCAAGAGCACACTGACAGTTATATTATCAGGTTATTATTATAGACTTGGCTTCTTACCAACCTTGCCTGCAGTATGAAAAAAGTCATTGGCCTCTTGTAACAGGGCTTTCCTTTCTTCCATACGGAAACACACTTCTTCTCGCAACAGACAGATTTTCTGATTTGAAAGCTTTAGATGTTCTTTTTCTGTATAGTCCTCTGAAAGCAAGATCTTAAGGGCTTCAGCTTCCAGTTGTTCCACAGTGGAGTTCCATTCCTAACAGGAAAAATTCCATTTTAATCAACTACACATAAAAAAGTAATACACCTGCACAATAATAACATAAATACTGAAAACATGTATTGCCTTTAAAAGCCTGAAAGTTATCAACATTTTAAAAAGTATTTCTAATAGGAGGGATTTCTCAGCAAATTATGGTTTTAGTGACAGAGTTTTCAATAGTGGCATTCTTTGACAAGGTTTCACAGGCAGAAGTAGCAGTTGCTAGTGTGTCTGCTGGGAAAAATTATCTGGATAACATAAAGACAAGGAACTTCTACTGGGTAAGACCACACTAACATGACAAATGGCCCCTTAAGTCCAACTATTTAAACCAAGAACAAATTAAAATATTGCCCAGATAATAGCTGCTTCCAGTGAGACAATTTCTGCAGAGAGCTGTCTGGTAATCAATTAAATCAAATTACTCTCCCTTACAGTGAGGTGTGCTATCATCCTTGACAGTCTCCTTTGTACCTTTCCCCTGATTTCCTACACAAAACCACAAGTTGTTCAAAGCACATCTCTGCCTTATCTGACCATGAATCTTCCTAGTGGCAGTGACAGATCGAAGAGAGGCTTTAAAAAGGAAGGTCATACTTTAGAATTTCAAGCCACAGAGTCAGAAACATTATTGACAACTGAGTTAGGTACTTCAAAACTAAGGTGTTTTAAAATGGTTTCAGTTGAAATAGTATAAGTCTGCATATAGATAATTGTCTGCATTGCACCACTTCTTGCAAGCATATTTAGCTAATCAGAACTGACTGTTTATTTGACTCCTATTTCTTTTTTCGATTGTTCATACTGAACTGACTTGTGCTTCTAGAGTACTGACCCAAATTATATGTCAAATTTAGGGAATAAGCCTTCATGAACAAAACTTTTTTTTCCTACATTTTTCACCTGTGATAAATGCTATTACAGGATTCAGTCCCACTATCTTCTTTAGGTTATAAAGAGTTATTGAAAGGCATATCAGTCTAGATAGATAGCCCAAATGGAAAGGAGTCTTACTTTAAGACAGTCAAAAGTAGTACACCATTTTATCTCTTACTGCCTTGCAACTACTGCTTCAGTGTTCAGTTGCTTCTTTGGTTTTGCTGTGTTTTTACAGAGAAAACTGAAATAGTAAAACTGTTATACAGTGTACTTTATCCATGCTGTGCCTGTCAACACTTAAAATTGGTGCCTTATTAGCCTGTTCAAAACAAGAGGAGCATCTGATACTATTTCCCATGGCTTAGGTAGCATATTTCCTCCGCTTTTTCTGGTAATGAATTAAATAAGAGAAAAACCTTTCTGAAATTCATTTAGCATTTCATTCCACAGATTTGTATCAAGCATCTAATAAAGGAGACAGAAAAATATTTAAAAATAAGACAAACTTTTTCATTAAAACACTCTGAAGTGTGCATATGGCACAACAAGATTACAGGGTAGGTTCTTGTATTTTCAGCATTCTTAAATAACATTAGCCTCATATTTGTCATTTCCTTTTAGTGAAATTATTGCCAGTGAAAGGTGCTGTTTTGTAAGTTTTCCCAAAAGAAGTAGTCTGGTTATTCACAGATCTTTCACAAACAGCAGCAATTCTGATTTCCTCACAGTGTGTCACCATGCTTCTTCATCCTTCTTTGAAGTCCAGGAAGTGGGATTAGACTTATTTTGGTTGGTGTAGTTCACTGCATTCCTTTTCTGACACTGTCCATTGTTGTGACAACAACTGGTATGGTAAACACACTTGTTCAAAAAGATCAGCAACTTATTTTACATAGACTTCACCAGATGCAGTTATCTCTCCCTTCCTATTGGTATCAACTAGATTGGGACCAACAACTAACAAGTGAGAGACACCCTACAATTCCTAACATACCCATTGCCCAACATAGCCAAGCTTAAATAGTACAAGGCAATTCCAACAGAAAGAAGTAATTTCCTTGCTGCATTCTAGATTGAAGTTGAACAATTCTGGAAAAAGATATAGCATTACTCACAGGTCAGTGAAAAACACAACTCAGAATGGAAAACACAGGCATTCAGAACATGCCTCTGTGTGTTCCTGCCTTGAACTTTGGATTCATTTCTGTAGCTTCACAGCACATGAACTAAAGCTGAAACAGAGGGTATTGACATGGGTAACAAAAGTAATTTTAAAATATGAACAAACCCATGGGAATAAGGAATGTGATGCCTAGTGTGGTGTCGACACATAACAATGCAATAGTCTCAAAATCATGAATTATACAAAATACCTTTAATCTCTCTCAAAAACGAATTACCAAGTTACATTACAGTGATGAACCTTTCTGTGCGAATTAGTCTGTGGTACTAACCACTGTGGGTTATAAGACAAATATTTTAGCTAATATGAGGAAAAAAGGATGCACAATTTATATGATGAGACTCTAAACATTATTTTAACAAGCAAACTTTCATGAGTTTAAAACCATTTTAAAACTATATTAAAGCTTATTTAGGTATTAAGTAAGCTTTCTGAGGAGGAAAAATTTTAAAAAGACTTCGTACTAATAAACATAAAAGGACTGCTGACACCTTCAACTGAAGTAGTAGAAATGTCTCAGATTACAGACCTATTTCATCAGTATCCTATTTCTGTGCCATGCAACATATTCCTTCTTTTTGAAAATCTGATGAACAGAAAGAGTAAAATTATGACAATCCTGCCGAGTTCGTAAGTCATTTCTCCACTGTGATGGACGGACTTCACCTTTCTGACACGGAAGACCTAAACAGCTATAAAAATCTATAGATCTGCATTAACACCTTATTTTGCTTTTTCATGTTAAATCTACTTTTGCTTTTAAAGTTTATAATAGTATTACTAATTAATTTTTTAAAAGCCAGCATAAAATAATTCACTAGTGTTAACATTTTCAAACAGATTCTAAGTGGTTTAGTAAGAAAACTAATTCCACATATTTCAACAAATTTAGCTTTGTTTCATTTCAAAGAAGAAAGATGTGTCAGAATCCCAGAATTCCATCTAGAACTGAGTTCTGGCTATGCTTCAATATACCTGCACTGTATGTCTCCAAAGACATAAACCTGTCTTACTCATGCTAACCCTTCTCTCCTTCCATAAGGGAACCCTCACGAAAACCCTTCCCAGAGATTTTTTAAGTTCAACTCTTTCACTAACAAATACCTGAATGCCAAATGCTGCCCATTGTATTTCCTTGTATGCTTGTAAAAAATACTTCTGTTTTGGAATATCCTGCAATGAAATTGTACCACTTCCCAAGAAAACACTCAACCCACCCCGCCATACAAGTATTCCTTGAGGAATTGAACTGGACACTTTCAAGCTTCCTAGTGAAATAAAAAGAAATTAATCTGGGGCACAATAAAAGTGATTTTATTTCAATATTTTTCACGTTGTCTATTACTAGTAAACAACTGTAGCAGAATATTTCTTAATTGGTTTTGTTTTATTATTCTTTCAAATTAAAATAATGACCACTTCTGAGATCTGGATGCAAGAATCCCCAGCCCGTACTTCTACTTAAATGAAACCCCTGCACTGTATTATTTAATGCACAGTTCCCCTTTCATTAAGTCTTGTCTTTGCCTCTCTGCCCTAAGTAATATCCAGCTAGAATGAGGATTTTGAGGATAATTACATTCTGCCGTGCTGTATTTGCCCCTTTTTACCTGAAGAATTTATCTTGGGGAAAAAATAATAAGGAGGTCTCTCCATACACACAGCTTAGTCGGCCTATTTATGAATAAGGTATGGACCCCTGATGCCCAATTGTATCAGCACCACAATGTCATCATCTTCCAATACCTGCAGCTGGAATGACTGCCACCAAATGTATTCCACAGTCAGGTTCTAACCAAAATTTCGCTTACATTTAAACACATAGATGTTAATGAGAACTAGAAAACAACACTGCAGTTGGGAGGTTTTAAGTGGGACTAATAGTAATTAACAAAAAAAAGGCTAAGTGCAGTTAAATATGTAGGTGATTTGTGTAATAATTAAAAATATTTTATGTAAGAACAAAACCTGCATATTTTAATATAACAGGAAAGGAAGTTGTCTATAGTTAGCTTAGAAGCAGATACAGAAAACCAAAAAAGTTCTTAATCGTTTTAGTGTATTGCAATGTGTAAATTATAATTACAGCAGGCAGAGCTAATTATAAGAAAATTACTCAACTTGTAGTGAAATTATTTCCAGGAAGAGGATTTCACTGTAACAACATTCATAAACCTGTTTGGTACAAGCTGCCTAAAAGCAGCTTTTAGGTGACCTTAAAGCACGGGTTAAAGTCTGCCTCATTTATACTGAGGCAAGCTCCTTCTCTAACCTTTCACACAAGATCAAAAAAACCCCCCAATTTATTATAATAATGTTCTTAGACTATTGTAAACTATAAATTACAACCTTGCACACTTTCTGAGGGTATTAAATGTAGTTAGACATATTTGCTAATTTGTTTGAGTATTACTCAAAATTGGTTCAATTTACTATAATATAGCTAGTGAAAATTTCATTTTTAGCCTTTCTATTTCCAAGGAAATGTTTCTACACATTAAAAGCCTATACTTTCCATCAACAGGACATACAAACTTAGTGAAAAAACCTTTGTCAGTTCTTTCTGTCCTTCAGCCTTCTACATGTTAAATTTGTAAAAAAGTCTCTCAGTCAGTACTAAAATATTTGTTACACGTTTTCCCTGAAAGGAATAAGCAGCCTACTATTACCTTGATTTTTCTGTTTGTCAAGAAATGCTTGTGAAATTCCTCTGACCTATTAAAGACACATTTCAAGTGCCTACACTCAATGTGTCTCCTTAGCTTATGTCACTATTCTTATCTTTCCTCACATTAGTAAGTCTTTTAAGCACTTGCTTTCACTATTCCATTTGGCAAGGAAAACGAGTCCTTTCTACATTCCTTGATTAATCAGGTATTTTTCAAGAGTGTTAAAACTGATGAGGTAAAATTATTGTGGCTTTAAGTAAAAGTTCTGAACTTTTTCTGCTTTCAAAAATATCCTGGAAAAAAGTAGAAATATCTACAATGTTATCTTGTTATTAAATGGCTGTCGTGGGATAAATGGGCTTTTTTGGTCTATACCATGAACAATTCTTACTTAAAAATAGTAACTTTGGATTAAAACAGCTCAGGCTTTTACACAACCTGCAAGTTGCGTAAAACTCTTCACTGGAATATTCTAGGTTTAAGCTGAGAAAAGCTTGAAACACATCTATTTGACTTTGGATCGTGATCCGTATAGTAGGTAAAGCAGCATTTAAACCACAACCCAATTAAGTGTTAAAATACATATTTTCCAGAATATATCAAAAATTAGACTCTTCTTTTACACTGCAAAAATGTTCACAACTGAACTTTTTCTGAGCCCAACTTCTGCCTGTAATTTATTCATTGGATGCATCGGTACCTAGATAATTTAGCCCCTGTGAATATCTGAAAGGCTTTTACCTTCAATAACTACATTGCAGTATAACTACCTACCAGTATAATAATATAATTCCCTCAAATTACAAAGAAAACGGTGTGCACTAATACAACTGCAAAGGATTGTGACTATGACAGTTACCATATAATCTGTCTGTTGGGAAGTTCAGTGGGTGGCTATATTAGTGTATTTAACAGTGAGTTGTTAGAATCAGCAGACAGAAAGAGGAAAAAATAATTCAAATTGTCACCTCCCAGAAAACTGTTGAGAGATATTAAAATATAATGCCAGGACAGAGACGGACCTATCTAAAAACCAAAACCAACAACACCACACAAACAAAAATACCCCAAAGCATTAACAGAAAAATAATAGCTATAAAAGGAGCACTCTCCCAAGGCAGTGAGATGGCTCTACAAGAAAATCAGACAGAAAGAAGAACCTGATAGATGAATGTAGGTTTGCATCTGCCACATGTAAAAGATTAATGTTTAAAATAAATAAATAATTTTAAAATAAAATTGCCCATAAAGAAAAATAATTTTTTTTGCATGCTTTGGTCTAGCTACCACAATACAGGAGAATGTTAAAACATCTGCTACGCAGGTGAAATGCAATACTTGTCAAAAGCCTCAATAGAACGCCAGTCTCAGAAAAACTGGAAAGAAAGGCTGGATAGCCTGAGCTTGCACCCATGCATAAAATGGTAAATGTGCATGGCCATCCAGAAAGGCCAGAGAGAGAAGAGAGCTCCAGACAGCATTTAACTGTGAAATAACTCATCCATGTATCTAAGCATTATCTGAGAGATCTGGGGAAAAAAAAAAACCCAAGTAAATATAATATTCTCAATCTTTACATTAATGTCAACAAATATAGAAATTAATACTACCAATTGATATTTAATTTGGTCATTAAGAACCACCCTCAAACCTTATTAGAGCACACTATTACCTAGCACAGCTACTCCAGACCCAGTAAGCATGCAGACCTATAAAACAGAGAAATATTTGCCATCTTGCTACTAATCATTATTTAAAGGAGGACTAATTCCAGCATTTCTCAGTCTTGAAAAGTGGCACAAACTAGACAAAATACAGAAAATCTAGAATACTACTTTTCTTCATCTAAAGTTATTTGGCCACAAAGTGGTGCTAGCAGTTCTCTTCTACCATGCCAAGCACCTTCAATACACATAGAAATGTAACAGCAAGTAGTTAATCAGAGCCAGCAGACATGCCCATCGAAACATGATTCCTTAAATCTGCCTCTCCTCTACTCTCAAATCTTGGCGCGGAGGGTGTGTATGTGTGTCCATTTAATGTTTGTGAGGGTGCAGGGCAGAAAATTACAAGAAAAGCTTTTCAACACTAAGGTGGGGAAGTTTAATGATCATTTGGCTAGTTCTAAAATTCAGCAATACTTTAGGACACCTCAAGTATTTTTGTGGGTCCCTATTTCTCTGGAAACACCCCACAGCTTACTCATTTACTGTTTATCTTCTGTTTTTCTTGTGCCAAACATCTGTTCAGGCTTTGCAGCAGAATTTAGCTTTTAATACTCATGTTCCCTAGATGAAGAAAATGTGTTTTCTGACATGCTGCTTGGAGAAGCATTAGAAATATTACTGTATTCCGCTTACATTACAACCCTGAAGCAGTTAACTGTAAATTATGCAAACAGGCAAACATGGGACATTTAACCACAAAGCTTACAAGGAAGCTTAACTCTGAACAATCATAAACCTGTCAGTTGCTATCAACACAACAGCCTTTAAAAGGACATTTTTTTCTATTGGAATGGTATTTAGATGAAAAAGGCCTGCTTGGTCATCTGGGTTATTCAAATACAATTGCATGAAAATTATACAGTGAGGAATGATCCTGACCCAGCAACAGCACTTACTTGATGCTAGAACAATTAAGGTATCTTAAAAGAGATTCTAAATATATGCAATTTACCACATAAAACTAATTTTTAAAATAATCAATATTGTCTTTAATCCTGTCTTGCTTTTATGAGTGATGGTGACAGATTTCTTCTCTGGAAAACTGACAATCACAATGAGAAAAGTATTCTCAGTTATTTTTATTCCCAATAAATAAATGGGAAAATACCTCTTCCAAGCATGTACACAGTTCACTGACAATTAATTATGGTAGAAGTGGCTGGCTTTTTATCCTTTATGAACATTAAAATTTGCTAATATTCTAATAAAATAGCTTTTATTTATTTTTTGCAAAATGGTTTAATATGTAAACTAGCAGTCTGGAACTTAATCACTAAATTGAAAGAACAACTAAACAACATCAAGGATGACTCTACTTTTACCTTATCAACAGCTTTTAAAGTTATAAATAATAAAAACACTGGAGGCCTACATCAAAATAAGTAAAATGAAAAAATTCTCTTTTAGACATACAGAAATATGTATCTACGTACACATATCAAGTATCTACTCCTATATATGCCTATTAAATAAATGCCTGAGTTCATATTTTGTTACTCATTTTAAAGTTGCTTCACTGATCAACTATTGTATTTCTTACCTTCACTTTGACTTCCACTTCTTCAAGCTCTTGAAGTAACTCTTCATTTTCCAATAGAGATGAGCCTAAGCTTTGCTTGTGAAAATAATCTCTGATGTTTTTCTTGTACCACGATGTAATCTAAATAATAAAAAGAATTCAGTCACTGAAAAATTTGAGAAGTGACTGTCCTTTTTTTAAAATATGTACAAGACAGTTTCATCTACAAAAGAAGGCCTAATTTTCAATCCTTTCATTTTTCATTCAGAATGTTCATGCTTTTATTCAAAAGCTTGCATTTGTATTATCTAAATATTAATAGAAGCAGAGGGAAAGGATTGTGGTCAAAACAAACTGTATTGGAATATATGTAACAAAACGGACAAAAATTTATTCAAGTATGACCAAATTATAAATTAACACAGTTAATTTATAAAGAGAAATCAAGTTATAGTCACACATAGAATAAATGTATATTTTATAACACAATAAAGATATTGCATATCATCCCTAGAATCACATTAACTTAAAAACATCCCTTTTAAAAAAAAATTACTAGACTTACTTCAGAAAGTATATGTAACAAACGTACAGTATACAGACATACCTTCTAAATTACACAGAATGACTTGCATTTATTTTTGCTTGATTCACAGTAGGTACCTCTCACTTTCTTTGTGAACAGCACATGGCAAGAATTCCTGAGTGAAGCTTTGCATTTTAAAATAGTAGTAAGAATGAGTTATTAGTATCAAGGAGACTTGCTCCAATCTTTTCAGGCTGTAAAATTACCACTATACTTAAATCATATACGGCATACTAAGAATTACTTTGTACTCCAGGTACTACAGGTTTTGATAGCATACTACAGATTTTTTTACCTGCTCATGTAGAAGCTATTTTTAATAAATTTAAACAATCCCGAAAATGAAAGAGCCTTTAAAATGGGTTGGAAATATTTTCAGTTACAAATAAAAAATGGGGCACATTATCTCAGGAGTTCAACAGAGCTAGGAAAGGAAACAAATTACTACCGAGCGTTCATTTCTTGAACATATCCTTCAGATGTGTACTTACTGATTGAAACATTTTTCCTGGAAATACATTTTCACAGAACATTTACTATGTGTCCACCAAAATACAAAGGAATGGAATGGACAACAAAAACTGCACTAAAAGGGAAAGAAAAAATTCTCTGTAAATTAGGACTGTTCTCTGTATCATATACCTGCTTAGCAAAACAAACTAGTATTTGTGTTATGCTAGGCAGAGGAAAGTTATTCTTTAACCCTTTTTAGCAAAATGTTCACCCCTTTACCACTTAACAATATTTCTGTTATAGTGAGTTCAGTCAGTTGGCTTCCACTACAGCTAACACCCCTGAGTCATTTCAGTTGTGCCAGCTTAGCTCTTAAGCAACAGCTGGGAATATTTAACAGCTTTTTAAGAACTAAACCCACAGAACCTTATTTTCAGTGATTTTGGTGGAGGGATAGGAAAAGAGAGAAGTTTAATGTATCTGTCTGAAAAAGGCAGTGGTTTTTCTTGATTGGTTAAAGTCTAAAATCACTTCTGTTCTTCAAAAATTATCATTCACTTACTATAATTATCTGCTCTGTTTGCAACAAATAATCCATACCAGAAATCAAAGGCTTTTCCACATTTTTCTCAGGTTGCTAAACTGAGAAACATTTTGCACCGATTGTGGTCCAGGTGATTTCAACGCTTATATATAGTATCCCATTGCCTTCCTACATTTCCCACTGTAAATTCAGAAGGAGAAGCAAGTCTTTCAACAAATAACTAAATAACTGGGGGGGAGGAATGAACCAAGAGCATAGCTTAGCTTGTTGTATTGGGTGGGCCCTGGTCAGCTGCCAGACATCCACCTAGCCACTCTCTCACTCCTCCTTTACAGAACAGGGAGAAAATAAAATTAAAATGCTCATAGGTTGAGATAAAGACAAGGAGATCACTCACCAGTTACCATCACAGGTGAAACAGACTGATCTTGGGGAAAAATAAATTATTGCCCATTATACATTTGGTAAGAAACAATGACAAAAACTAAACCACCTTCCTCTTACCCAACCTTTTTCTTCAGGCTCAATTTCACTCCTTCATTCCCAACTCCTCTACCTACCCCCCCTCACCGAGTGGCACAGGGAGATGGGAAACAGGGGGTTACAGTCAGCACATAACAGTTCCTCTCGGTCACTCCTTCCTGCTCGCACTTTTCCCCTAGTCCAACATGGGTCCTCCAGGGGCTGCAGCTCCTGCCAGGGCACCCTGCTCCAGCATGGGCTCACTGTGCCCACAGTTACTTCAGGGAATATCTAACTGCTGCAGTGTGGAGTCCTCCATGAGCTACAGTGTAGATACCTGCTCTGATGCGGTCCTCTCCAACGGGCTGCAGGGAAATGCCTGCTGTGTTGTGGTCTCTTCCACAGCTTCCACAGGCTGCAGGGGAACACCTGCTCCAGCACCTAGAGCACTGCCTCCCCCCTCTTCCTTCACCGACCTTGGTGTTCACAGCATTGCTTCTCACTCTTTTTTTCCTTTCCCCTCAGTCCTCTCTATGTCTGTGCAGTTTTACCCTTTCTTAAATATGCTTTAACCAAGGCAACCCCAGCTTCCCTGCAATAAATGAAATCTGACCTTACCTTAGGCAGCTTGAACCTGAGCAGCCTGCACTATGTATTTTGACATACCTACTCTGAACTGCAGGATGAGCTCTTCTCAAATAATTTCTGCAGTGCATTCACAATAAGCTGACTTTTGTTAAATACAAGACAATTTTTTTTTCATCACAATCATCACTGTATTTAAGTGGCTGATATTTATTTACTGTCTTAAATCCCAAATAATATCTTTATCATCAGTATGTGAAGGCATCATTATGACAATATGGGTCTGTCTTGATTCATCTTGGGGACATATTTCAGTCTCTTCATAACAATACTATCTAAGCCATTCCCTAATCCTCAATGTATTTATCATCACAATATTGCTAGTGAAGCATCCTTGTCTAATTTCATAAATAATGTGTTAGGGCAAAATGGGACAACAGATGCATTTTTAAAGAAAAATGCAGCACTTCAGTTTAAAGTTTGGGCTTTACTGATTTTGCTATGATCAAGTATAGCCTTATAAAGAGGAGGAATAATAAAATAATCTTTTATGGGAAAAGAACTGAGTATCAGTATTACATTGTCCCAGAGTAGCTACTGGTGGCTTGTTATACCAGATTTGTGAAGGACTGTAAAAGACCCTGGAAATAAAAAAAACAAACCCACCACTAAATGGGATGTGCACCAGTCAAATGCATTTAAAGTTCTGCTACATTTAGCAGAACAGTCCTTTTCCTTTGTGCCTTTGTGATGTTTCTTGCCTGTGTAGACAAAAGCACTGTATGGGGTTTTTTGGCCTCCTTTTTTTCCTTTTTTTTCTTTTTTTTTTTTTTTAAAGCAAAGATTTTGTTTACACAGTGTTCCCAAATGCAGAAGTCATTTAGAATATTAGCTAAGAGTAATCATGTCAATTTTGAGGGGAATGTTTGCAGTTGTGAAATACTAAAACCAAGTAATCCACATAGGTACATGCATACTTTAACAAGTCAGTTTGACAGGATGTCAGAAACTCATCTGGTTTCAAGGTGTGGGGCTTTTTTTACATAGAATCAAAGTCTGCAAATCCTATGAAGTTGGCCCATATATGCGAAAGAGCAGTAAAAGAAACTAAGTTATCACTATGAAGAGACACAGGACAGGATCTCAGACATTTGGAAATACACAATAAGAGAAGCATTGGCCATAATTAAGAAAGTGGCAAGATCACTAAGTTCACTGGCACCACGATTTCACGAGAAGTATCTAGCAGAGAAGTAATCTTAAATTGGTCTGATTATAGAGTTTTGAATAACTTAAACCCATTTGGGTCTAAATGTCTTAGAACTCACTGTAAAGTACAATTTTTGATATTTACCAAAAAAAAAGCCTTTGCAGAGCACGCTAGAATCAAATATGAAGTCACAACTTCACCTAGGAACTTCATACGACATTTTTGTGATTCAAATAGTTTTATGCATTGGATTACAATCTCCAGATTTACCTCCAAACTGAGATAAACTCAATGTTTTCATTCTAGCTATCAGTAATGGTAGCAGCACCATGCTGAGCACAGCTATTGGAAAAAAAAAATAGCAAAGAGCACACCATGAGCAGATGTAGTCCATGTTTAGACAATTCTCTACACATCAACAACTGCCGTGGATTTATCCTCATGTATGTTCACTTACTTACACATTTGGATGTGCCCATACTCATTGTCAGATGCTAACATGAAAATCTCCATTTTTCATGATAGAAATCTGCTTTCAAGCAAAGAAACAACAGAACCTTCCCATATCCTACCACTCAGAAATTCTTCTATGCAAGCTCATAAACCTATCAGTTTACTATGTAAAGATTGCAAGCAAAGAAGAATGCCCTACATTTTTTGAGGTAAAATCTGATGACAGCCTTTAATTCACTGAGCTACACTACCTGGGTTTTTTATGTCAATTAAACTACCTTTAATACAAATGAAATAAAACAGGGAACTGTGACTTATACCAAGGTAGTTTGCTTCCCATATATCTGTCTAGATAGAAAATGTGGGTGTATTAACCTGTCCCCTGAGTTTCACTCAGCTCTTATCTCTGCCCTTGATGTGCCCAAGTAACCATGAATAATTTTAATTGTCTCATATATGCATGATTGGATCAATTAAGAAAAATTACTTTCATAAATCTTCTTCCAAAGATAACTAATTATGCACAAAATAGGCCAATCTGCCTCTGAATTTCATTAATGAAAGATTATCAGAAAATACAATGCTGACACTTCCATAAAGAAAGGTCACATATCCTTCTCTAACTATAAAATAAGTACACTTTCACATATTGGGAAACACTGAAAAAGAGACACGCTACATGTTATAATCAGGCCCATCAGATCATCACATTCCTATTAGAGATCAGAGGAAGATGCTGCATTTTCAGTTCTTCAGAACCAGGTAGTAAGTAGTGACCTTTACAGCTGCTTGACTTCTCTTTTAAAAAAGCAACCCACAGATTATGCAGCATTCTGTATTACATAATTACACCTAGCAAAACAGAGGCAATACAAAAAGCAAAAATCTACTCTTAGATCTTACACAGCAGAGCTCATCTCCGGAATCCCCTGAACTCCCATTTATGCCAGTGGGAGTTCAATATGCTGTTCTTGCATATGTAGCACCGTTAGACATCAAGAGGAGTTCAGTCTGTGTACAGAGTCTGGAATATTCATTTTCAGATGTGCTGAGAGGCTTTGAGAGTTTAATTTCTGTCATCTCTCAGAAATTTATATATATAATGTGTTAGAGACTAGAGAGAGAAATTTTACATAACGTCTATAAAAGTTAGTTTTTCAGTGTCTGTATTTACATGTGAATATTTTATTGTCCACGATGTATGCAAATTAATTGTCCATAAGTGTACAAATCATACATTATACCAGGTTTGACTAATGCAGATACTAAACAAGTATATTCTGATAAGCATGATATTAAAAACTATTTTAATTTGTCCCTCCATGTGTATAACAGCCTCAAACTGGACACAGGTATGAGCTGACAAGTAGTTAATTACTGGCTAGTCTCTTCAGATCAGGAAACTTGTCAGTAGAAAACAGTTTCTATATTTACTCTTTGTGATGTGAGCACATACCTGAGAGGAAATGGAAACACACACAGAAAAATTCCACTGCACAATATTTTCAATCC
Source organism: Phalacrocorax aristotelis (assembly GCF_949628215.1). Classification (NCBI taxonomy): domain Eukaryota; kingdom Metazoa; phylum Chordata; class Aves; order Suliformes; family Phalacrocoracidae; genus Phalacrocorax; species Phalacrocorax aristotelis. The sequence continues at coordinate 26,900,220 of NC_134280.1, forward strand.
CACCTAAATCAGGGTGAATTCTAGATGGTTACTCCTGAATATTTATCCCTCATCCAATGAGGACAAGTAGAATTCCCTGGTAAATTTTATGAAGTTGTGTCATTTAACATCTCAGGCAATGTGATTTTTTTTTTTTTTTTTAAAGAAGCTTGGCTCAAAAAGACCCCACATGTTTATCCCTTACTCTTCAACAGTAAGCTATTTCTGAAACATTACCATTTTTAATCTTCCTCCATGTTTGTATACTGTGGTATAACACTGGCATGATCTGGTAATTATAGTGACATCTAATACTTCTGAATGTAAAGAAAGGATCATTTTTCTAAATGAAATAAGGTGTATTTCCAACATAGACTGATACTGAAAGTCCAGTTGTAGCTGTTGTAAATTAGAATATATTATATTGAAACAACATTTCTTTTTGAGGATATTTCTTTTATAGTAAGTTATGTGGTGATACTGAAACAAATCAAAACCTGTAACAGCAGCATTAATATGTATCTCTAAGCACGCACTAGATAGTTTCTAAGGATTTGCACATAAATGGATTCAGCCTTCTATACCGTAGTTCTTGTTTTTCAGTATTTTTGTCAGCTATTATTTTATAACTACATACTGAGATTATGACCTTTGCATAAGACCATACTATTTTTATCTGGGTTTTTTCCTATCTAATCATTAAATAAGTCATTCTTGCTCTGTTTCTGGCAGCTACTGATATTGAGTGCTCCAGAAATAAGGCTGTCAGCTTGCTTGAGTGCCTTAACAATTTTGTTGCATCTATGCAAAATTGCAAAGAGTTGTGCTTGTTTAATAAGATGCTTCTCATCTTAAGCAACCTCACAGGCAAAGTTAGTGCCTGCAAAATAGACTACTGCTAACAGTTTCTAGTATTTTCCTCTGATGCAGGGGTAAACTTATTTTGGAGGCAAAGAAGGAAACTTACAGAGGTATCACAATCAGGGCTGAACTTTCAGATGTCCATACAAATTTTTAGCCTATTTACAAAACACTGAACATAACTAAGCTTTAGTCTTGTTAGATTTTGGCAGTTAAATTTGTGTAGGTTCCTCCTTCTCAGCATAATTAAAATCCAAAAAGGCAGAGAGCAGGACTCTCCCTGTATCTTTTTTTGACAAGTTGGTGAAGTTATGCAATGCTTCCCAAGGAAAATGAGAGGGCAGAGTCTTACACTGCGGAAATTTCTCTGATAATGCGGAGCACAAAGAGAGAAAATCTACTGATGTGAGTGCTGGGAGATGAGGAATGAAAAGGAAAAGAGCAGTAGGACTAGAAAGAGGAAGAGGGAGCGTAAGACTTAAATGTACCTAAGCTCTGAAAGTAAGGTACATAAACAAGTTGTATTTGAAAAGTTCAGTAAGATATGGAAGCTAAAGTGGGAGAACAAAGAAGAGAGGGGAACAGGTTGCAGGTATGGAAAACCTGCAATCACTATAGGACCTTAAGAATTCTTATTTAATCCAAGAACAAAATACGCCTCTGCTTTCAGACACACCAACTGGCTAACTATGCTGTATCTTCTCTTTAACTGACTAGTCCAGAAACAGCCTGCTGCAGTTGTAATTATATTACCAGTTACTCTTATCACTCATGTGGCTAGAGGTTTGTTTATGCTGGGAATTCAACTTGAAGGCAGTCTAGTTTCGTTTGAAGCACCACATCTGATAACTTGCAGGAGGGATCCACATAATGGAAATAGTGCTTTTGAAGATATTAAAGTTATATTGAAATAAATTATGATGACGCTATATTTACAAAGTCAAATATTCAAAAGTTAGGATCTGAAACAGAAGTGGCTCAGGGATACTGACCTAATAAATATATTTAAGCTCTTTTCTGTAATAGTCTGTACTGTAAAACAGTTGTTAGATGGTGGTGGGTTTTTTTGGGTGTTTTGTTTGTTTTTGGTTTTTTCTTTTTTTTTGTTGTTTTGGGTTTTGTGGTTTTTCTTGTGGCTTCCCTTAATATTGTGTGTCTTACCTGGTTCTCTTGCTGGTGCCACAAACAAATTTGCAGAACTTGCTCCAGTCCTTGGCGCTGATGTTTAAGAAATCTATCCAGTTGCCGCCTCCTGTCTTGTAGCATTTCAAGGAGATTGTCAATTTTCAGGCAGCTGCTGTGGGCTCCCTGAATCAGCTCTGGATTTGCATTTGGCCCCTCACATTTGAATTCCTCTATGAATTCAGTTAGCTCTTGGCTTTTGTTTAAAAGTGCAAGTGACCTTTCCAAAAGCTCTGTAAGAATAGAATTTCATAGGAAAAAAATGTGATTTGTAATTTTAGTAACATATTTCAAATATTACTCAAGTATTTTTAGAAGTACCTATCTATTTGCATACATGAGTGTAATATGTTTTCATGCATTGCATGAACAGGTTATAAATACTTACTTTAGCAGGTATATAACCTAAGATATTTCAGTTTGGGCAGCTGTTCTATAAACGTGAAAAGGTATAATCGTGATACCTATAATGTAATATATATACACATGTAATGGTATATTGAGAGCCATCAAGACAAAATCCAGAAGTGATATTGTTTTCTAAAAACTGAGTTGTTTTTGATGGTTCCCCAATCCTCAGGTAAGCTGAAGTAGAATTCCCTACCCTGCTTTCTGTGTGGATCAGTCGCCTCTGTAGTTTTTCATCAGTGATGCAAGCAAAGGTCTCTATGTCCCTCACAAAAGTTAGAAGAACAAGTTCACCTGTCTGGGGCTGTTATAGTCTTATGGCTAAATAAGTCATGAATATCAGGAACCTTTACCTTCTTTCTATAACCTCTACATTAATCCACAGATACATTCAGGGCTAAAATTCAGTGGACTAGTACAATTTAATGACCTTTGTTCTGGCTCCTTAAAACCACATAGTACAAAATCTATTGAACAGACAAGATCATATTTATAGGTGTTTCAAATGAAAAGGGAAAATTTTAGGTATGGAATGATGAAGAAGGGGAACCAAGCCAGAATAAGAGACAAGGCAGGCATGAATGCAAGGAGCTACTAGTGAAGCAACCAATGACAGGCAGCAAACAGCTGAAACATTCATCTTCCCAGCTCAGTACATGTACAGGTAGCTCATGGCAAAGAACCCTAAGTCTCCACCTTTCATATGGAGCACCTAGGGAAGACACAGAATTGGAATGCCCCCACTTCTCCAGACACCAAGGTCTAATGAGTTTCGTTTCCACAAGCTCACTGGAACAAGCCTATTCATTTTAATTCTTGCTTTCCAGAAAGGTGGTATTAAGCAGAAGTGTTCCCTTTCACTCCATCCAAAATGGAGTACATATAAAAATGGATAAATTAGGATAATTCATATATTTTCATCTTTTTTGTTATGCTTTGAAAGGTATTTATTTCAGAACAGATTTTTTTGTTGGGTTTGGGGTTTTTTTTCGGAGGGGGACGGGGAGGTGATAAATATTTGTGATAAACTGCTCGTCACATACTGGTAGAGCCAATACTTTGTAAACATCATATTTTTGGCCAGCTTACTTTGGAGTGGGTAGATAGTACCCTTCTCGCAGAAAGCAATACAAACACTCTTTTTAACCAAATAGGTCAATATCAGTTTTCCAAATTTGATGTAGTTAGATGAAGAAGCCAATCAATTGCAGCCACTTTCTTCCACCTGAGGAAAGGCTTATCCCCATTCAAAGCAGTCTTTCTCTGGCAAACCACGTAATCTGATTCTTACAGTTATAGGCCCTCTTTTCAGCTAAATTATTGCCAGATACTTCAGGTTAAAATTGTTATTCAGTGAGCACTTTGATCCCATGAAGATTGAATTGGAAGCCCCAAAACCCATAATAGAGGTACCTGAATTCAAGTCTTTATTCAGTCTCCTGAGAAGAATACCTGACATTTAAGGCAGCTAAAAATATTTAAGCCGGTACTCCACTAGTGAATAATAAACTCTAATTTATATTCTGCCAGTTACTAGTAATCTTATAGCAAAATCTGGTTAAAATTACAAAGATGGATTCTTGAGTCTTATTTAAAAAAATACAGAACCATATGGAATTGCAGAGGTGTCTGAAGTAGCCACACGATGAGATCGGCTTTGAGAAAATTTTTTTGCCCGTTTGGAATTGGGTACCACAACATGGTAGAAGACGCTTCACACTAAAACTTGAACGAACAAAAAGAAGTCACATGGAATAATTTTTCCAGGCAAACGTATGTGCAGGAAAGTTGTGATGGAAGGGGAGAGAGCACTTTTTTCCCCAACGGTGTTATGGTTCTAGCTGCAGACCTCTTGGAACGAATCAGGCAACTTAGTGAGGAATTAAAACACAGGCCCACCCCTCAAAGGTGGAAGCAAAATGCAGTGAACCGCTCTAGGCAAATAGATTCTGAAGCTCACTAGTTGCCACCTCTATCTCATAGCTCCCAGCCTCACTTCGCCAATTCTGCTTCAAACCCCATCCCCAGGCAAAGGAAAGCAGAGGGCAAAGTTCTCCCTTGGCCACTCTCAAGAAAGAAACTGTTGGACTTTGCAGGAGATTGTTACTAGAGCTGGTCAGAAATTTTCTAATGGCAAGTTTTCCATAGGAAAATGCTAATTCATTGATAGCTATGATAACTTTGATGGGTTTTCCCATGGAACAGAAGAATAGTTTTAGAACTTGCATGCCAATCAGCACTAAAAGCCAGCTTGGTTTCTTAGCAGCTCACCTGACCAGGACTGCCTTGAAATCAGAATACAAACTTACCGCTGGTTGCTCTGCAGCAACAAAGATGGAACAAAGAGAGCTAGCTCAAAGCCAGGAGTTTCATATCTTTCAGGAGACCTGATAGAGAGTTATTTCATCATTATATTTTTCCAAATAGAATATTTTCATATTTGTTCTAAGACTTTTTTAAAAAAAAAATACACACAGGAAGAGTAAAATTGTCCTTCAAGGAGTCAGTGCACGATCACACACCGTCAGGAGTGGAATACTGTTTGTACCTTTTGTATGATGCTCTTGTTGCAGAAGGAGTTCTCTCAAAGAGTCAATATTGTCAAACTCCTGGGTGTTTTTCAGGAAATCTTCAACTTGGTCAATTTTAACAGCAAACTGAATTAAGAAAAGAAAGGATGGGAAGAAACATGGTATAATTTTCTTCTGCAGAACTCCATCATAATCTCTGTATTATAAGGAAAGTTCATGAGAATTTGTAAATTCTTGGAAAAATGCATTTTTAGTGACTGCTAGATACAGATGCTTTGTGGCCTCTATGCACCGTCTGGTTTTTTAAGGTTCTCATTGCTGAGGGAACCCAAATTTCAGTTGACATACTCTGTAATTAGTTTGTCACTTCTTGAATCGTATTTCCTACCTAGCCTTCAGACCCACTGAAAATAAATTCTTATGGAAAAATCTGTTATTTTCAAAGCTTTCAGTAAAAACATTTAACATGAATGAAGCATTTAACTATGTCTCCTTCCCAGAACTTCTTTCTAATGTTAAAATATTGGGGGAGGGGGCAGGGAGGGGGGGAACCACCACAAAACCAAAAAAACATTTAAGGGCTACATAAAATCTTCAAAAGCAATCTTTTTGAAGGCAGAAATGAGTAGCAAATTTAAATTAATGAATATTATGGTAAACAGTAATTAATTATAGTGGAGAAACAGCATCTCTGTAATGAATACTGAGGTTACTCCTTTACAGACCATTTTTCCATGGATTCCATATTTTAAATATGCTGTGTTTCAGGGAGATCTGGAGCAGATTCAGTAATCTACTGAAATTCTTAAAACTGAGCTAGGAATTCTTTGTTTGGCTTCCACCTTTGCAGATGCAATTCCAAGTATGAGTAGCTAAGAGAGAGTTGAGACACATATTCTGAATCTTAGCCAACTTTGTTAATTCTACTGCTTCATTTCAAGAATGAAGAAACCAGGGGAGTTCAAACTTGTTTTAAAGTGTAAGCAGAGATGCTGAAACCTATGGTGAAATTAAGGAAGATGAAAAGCCAGCACTCGTTTTGCTGTCTTTTCTGTTGTTCCACATTTTTCCCCCTCTTGATCGGCATGCTATATAAGAAAACCATTAAGTATCAACATTTGAGATTTCAACATTTGAGATGTGAGTTCCGATTTTCACTAAAGACTATTCTTGATATATGTTTGTGTTTTATCATAATAAAATAAAGATTTCCATAATCACAGGCTATCATTTAAAGAAAAGCCTTTCCATAAGAAGTTTCAGTGACTCCTATTTAAATCAATATTGCATTTCTTCTTCCCTTCTATAATATATTCTATAATGGGTGTGATTTGTGCTGTGCTCCAGCTGTTGCGTTTTGTTTTAATGATATAAGCCTGTTGCCGGGGGAATTCAGCTAGCCCCTTAAGGATTTATTCTGCAGTAGGTCAACCTTCGGTAGTACAGAATTTATTATAGTGATACTTATGCCAACTCTGTACTGATTTCTTTGTATAATACACATAGCCAGGACAAAATAATTAGTAGATTGTTGATCTTGGAGTTCTCAGGACATTAGCAGTAGAATGGTTGCTTCTGTAATGTATAGGTGGCACCGGGCTACTGTGGAAACAAAATTATCAGGGAGAATTATTAAACTCTTTTAAACTCTAGGGATGTCGGGAAAATTGAATCTGGGGCTACACACAGCGAGCATGGAATCCCTCTCCACTTTAGCTCCCTGTGTATCACTGAATTATAATGAAATACAGAGAAATGGATAAACAGGGAAAGACAACGCTGAAATCTTTCTCTAGGCTCACACAATGGTCCTTTTGTGCACATCTGCACATGGAAGTCTCAGGTAAAGGACTGGCGGGGTAGACTTAGTTTATTTTGCATAATTACAGTAGCTGTTTTGATATTTCAGTGTAAAACCTTAAGTGGACAATTTTCAGTAAGCATTAGTGAAGGCCTCTGAGAATTCAGATCTTTCAATGCCATATTTTGTATCATAAGGAATGAATTTTGCAAAATGTCCATAGCCACTGAATTACGTCTTTTAGGTTTTGGTCCAGTTCCATTTGTCACTGCCATTTTCCTGTCAAGCACAAATTTTAGAGATACCATGACTAAAATATTTCTTGAAGCCTACATTGTTTTTTGTTCAGTTTCATCCTGAACTATCCAAAAGGTGCAGAAGGAAGGGTGCATCTAGAACAATGACCATATATAACAGAGTAAAATTACAGTGGACAACAGACTACCCATAAGATGTGGGAGGTTTCAAATTAAGAGTCATTTGATTTAAATACAAACCTCCAGAGCATTTTCAAAGAACACTGAAGTAAGTTCCAGAAGCGCCTGTCGCTTCTCTAACATAATGACAAGGGCATCCCACGCATCCCCAAGGGTCTCTGCCATGGCATCATAAACCTGACTCTTTTCTTTGTTCTCCTCTGCAACCTTGTCTGCTTCATGCAGCAGATCCCATACCTGGTCTTCCAAAGCCTGGAAAAAAAAAATTAAAATCTGTAAACAGAATCCAAAACATTGTGCTGATACTGGTGTCAAGATACGTCTTCAGTGGGTCTGATAAACTACCCAAAAGTCTCCTACTCCTGCTTTATTTCCAGTTCCTAGTGATTGCAGTGTAGCTGTTCCTGCATGTTTCATAGCAAGCTTCTGAAATTCATCTGCACTTAAGAGGCAATATTTTTAGGAAATTTAAAACAAGTGTTAAGAGAATTTATCATTCTATCTCTAATATTTAGATTCAAATAGGTTTACATGTCCTTAAACACAGATCTTCCTGGAAGTGGTAGCAATGCAGATATTTTGGATCCTCTTTCATATGCCATATCATCACATTACCTAACATTACAAGATTTAAGAGCTTGTAAGGTTACTTACTCATAAGTTTCCAATGACTTAAACATAATCCAAACAAGAGTAGCTTGAACATATGCACGTATTCTCCAGAAAAACACCAAATTTATGCAATGTTTCAAGTTCAGCTGACTGCATTGATTAAGCTGGCCACCAAATAATAATACTCTATTGTCAAGAAAACCATTTTACTGTGTTTCATTCCATTTACTAATCTCACCATGAGAAAGATAACTGCTGGGCCATTTCCAGCTTATGTTAAAAACCTTCAGTGTGTCAGAAAAATGTATTAGCATTTGTTCTATACTCTTCCCCCCCTCCCCCATCTCAGATTTTATTATGAGCATGAATTAATAAAGTGCCAATTTCTGCTGTTATTACAGGTGCTATCACATGAATGCGTAATGTGAAAAGAAATCTCTGTTAGGCAAATTACAATCTATGATAACTCATTCTCCTGACACAGACTCTAATAAAGGTTAAAGAATTGTAAAATTTGAAATTCTCCTGACAGATCCAACTGAAAAGAGGAAAATGCAGAAAACTTTATTGTTCTAAACACAGAACCATAACTTCCAGTCCTCCCTAGACCTTGTATACTACACAAAGATGTCAGCTTGAATTGAAGAGGCTCATCAGTTCTCTGTAAAAGCAGTACTACAAGAACAGTATAATAAACTATGGAATTTTTATTCTTTCTTTGAAAAAATAGACTGAATTATTTTAACTTTACAGACAACAAACTATGAAGACAGCAGTAAAATTAACAAGCATAAGAGCAGCTCCAACAAACCCATCTTTTTCTGCAGTATATAGAAAAGTCGCTCAGCACATGAACGCATGATTATTGTTTGGTGACAAACCCATCAAAAAGAGCATCTGATCAAAAGCCAGTGTTCTAGAAAGCAATACACACTCTATTTTATTTTCTGAATACCAGGAATGGGATCTGCTGCTTTCTAATCTGTCTGTAAAACCAATTTTTTTTTGTTCTGTTGAATCCCCATTCTGATTGCCTCATAATATCACAGAATCACAGAATGGTAGGGCTTGGAAGGGACCTCTGGAGATCATCTTGTCCAACCCCCCTGCTTGAGCAGGGACACTTAGAGCAGGGGTCACAGGAATGCATCCGGGAGGGTTTTGAATGTCTGCAGGGAAAGAGACTCCACACCCTCCCAGGGCAGCCTGTGCCACTGCTCTGTCACCCTCACAATAAAGAAGTTTTTTCTCATGTTTAGGTGGAACTTCCTGTGTTCCAACTTGTGCCCATTGCCCCTTGTCCCTTGGCTGAAGAGAGTCCTGTCCCATCATCCTGACACCCACCCTCTATGTATTTATATGTATTGATAATATGCAAATAAAAGCTCAAATCCCCCAAACGCTACATATTCTGTATTTAAGTAGAAATCTAATTAACATTTATTTTAAATGATGCTTTGAATTTAAATTAGGTCATTTGCATGGAGTAGATACTGTCACTCTGATATAAACCAGTTGCTATCAATAGTTACATCTCCATTATACCTCAAGGAGACAAGGATTAGATCAGGAAAAACAGTTGGCCTTGGGAATCTAATCCAGAGTACTCCAGTCAAGTTTTATTCAAGAATATTTATCTAGCTGCCAAGGTAACTAAGGGTTGCTGCAGGTGTTCTAGTTTTGTATGCAGTAGTCAGAATCCTTATTATTAGAAATAAAAAGCAAAGTAGCATTGACTCATGATAAATTTTAAACCACAAAGATTATATGCTTGTAAAAGTAATAAAATTTAAAACCCAGCTTCATCAAAACAATGATAATGGTAAGTTAATGAACTGAGCTCATGAAAATTTTAAATGAAAATCCATCTTTCACTGTAATCTTTAACACAGTTCTTTCAACTCTTTCTTGGTTTTTCTTTTATTGGTTTGCATCATTATTTCTCAATTATTTTTATACTGTCAAAGCTATAAAATTATGTTGTCCATGTAATACTGGGTTTTCCTAAATATACGCACCATCTCCTCAGAGCCAAAGCCTTGGTTCTTTGTTCAACCTCAAAGAAAAGCTAAATTCCAAGTACTAACTGCCAAGAACTACCTGTGTTGGATGAATCCTGGTTAACAGACATGAAGGGAGTTTGTTTTGTTTCCTAGCACCTAGAAAAAAAGGTCTTGTGAAAGTCTTGTGGAATCTTTAAGGCCAAAGTGTAGAATAAAAGAAATATAATGACAGAAGATGAATGAATGAAATACACAAGGATGTGACTTCATCACCCTGTGATGGCAGGGTAGGATGAAGTTAATGTAGACATACTTCAGAGTGCTAACTGGATATAGCTGAAAATGCTTTACCAATATTTTTGATGTAAACTGGTTTTCAAAATTCTTTATGCCAAGTCTTTGCCTTCAGCAGATAAGTTTGACTTCATTTGAGAAAGTGAGTGCCATAAACTAAAAATTAAAAACATGGAAAATTCTGCTGTGATGACACCGTCCATTATGTTCATTTTCCTTTACTTGTTGGGTTTCCTAATCATGACACTTCTTTCAGATATCACAGCAGTTCAGCAAAAGGACACTATAACTTATTATTGGAGAAACAATCCTATAAGGAATATTGGCTTTTAGTAGAGAATGAAGTTATGAGACACCCAAAATAGATATTCCATAAAATGACACCAAAATTATAAAGTGTTCAGTCCAAATCATACTGCTAAAAATAAAAAGCTTACTTTAAGGTTCAGTGATGGATAGAAAACAAATCTGGAGATTTAATGTGAGCAGTCATTGTTTTCAGTTAAAAGTAATAAAAAGTCAGGGATTATTTTCCCTGATATTTATCAAGGAACTGGGAAATTAGCAAAACAGTAGTATATAGTATTCTTGCCTCTCTTGCAAAACAGATTACAGTTTACTGAAAATAATGAAGGTTTGGGGATCTTTTTCCACTGGTAATTACCTTCAGAAGTAACCTAGAGGCATGATGGCTGCATAACTGGGCACATCTTTGTCTACATTGTTCATTTATTTGACAACATTGCATTTTAAGTAAGGTCCTGAAATCTCCGATGGTGAATACAATACTAACAGGAAGAAGGAAATTACTTCATCTGGAAGGCCACTTTACCCATCTTTTTCAGGTCCCATCCTCTGGGCCTGAGAAGTTTTCCATTTTTCCCCTGTTTGTTAACTTCAGACAGACAGAATTTTCACAATAGAAACAGATCAAGAACATCAAAGGCAAGGCTGCATTACTAATGCAGTGACATTTCTATTGTGTTATATAATGCTAGTAAAATTGGTAGACTTGTGCTATTTCGCTCTCATCTAACTAATTATGCCACTAAATTTGTTTCTACGCTGTTGCACAAGGAATACTAATGAACAATTTCTGTAATTGAAGCCATTTGCCAATAGGTAAATGAGCACACATAACACTAATATGCTGCTGTTCCTGTTATCATTCATTACATTTCACAGGCAACATAAAGGCAGAATATGACATCTACATTCCTTCAAAACAGATCTAGGTATTGATTCTCAAGACCTATTTTGAAAACACAGCCAGACTGCTTGCATGATGATTTTAAACGGCTACCCTAGTAAAACCACAGTATAAAACAATTTTTTTGTTACCATGAAGACACAGTCAAGGATAATTTGACTAGCTTTTCAGACACATAAGACAGGAATTTATTATAATTTTCCATATCACTCTGCATTGTTGTCTGTCCAATTTCATCAAAATAATCAATATTTTCTAACTACATATGACAATGTAACATGAAATGCCTAGAGCTCTGCCTGTCTACAGGACACAGAAATGTTTCACTCTTTCCTAACAGCTTACCTTAGTCAGAGTGATAGCACTGAAGACCCAAATTCAACACTAACACTATTTTACATTTAGAAAAAGAATATTCTAGAAGAATCATGACTGGAAAATAAGAGATTAATTTTTAAAAAGCTATAAAAATGGAAAATAAATAAGGTTTATAGATTTCTTTTATTTTTTCAATAGCTTAACTACTGGTAAATGAAGGCATACGAAGAGACCATAAAGAGAAAACAAAATAACAAACAAAGGTTTCAATTGCAGACTGGGTCATTCTCCATTCTTGTCATTTATCACCCAACACCAGCTGCTATGTCTTAAGTTTGTTTTCAAATAGACCTAAAATTCAGGACTATTACAACAAATTACCTCAATGTGGCTTTCTAAGACTTTGAATTTGAGTCACTCGTACAATCTTTTAGTAAGAAGTACAAGTTCATGTCAGAGTCCAAGTACTAAATATCAGCTTGCTTTTCTGTGGTGTTAAAATTTTCATCATTTGGATTGTTCTAAAATTTGGTGAGAAGTCTGGAAACTGGTGAGGATACTTGCTTCTCTGGGCAGCTACCTACCCACAACAGGCAAGGGATAAACCAAATCCACAGTTTTAACAATTGATATCATGGGTCAGACTCTTGTCCCCTCACTTTCCAGCGACTTCAAGAGGCTTACAGAGAGCTGGGGTCCCTGAAAACCCCCAATTTATTTCCAACCTGCAAAGTGTGGCTCTAGCGAAGAGGGAAACCATCAGATTGTTTCTTGAAGCAGTTATTTACTAGGTGAGGAAAGAAACATAAAGCAGGGTGGAGTGTACAGACCACTCAGCCTCAGAGATAGCTATTACTGAAAAAGCCATTTGTCCTCTGTTTCTTTGCCCCCCCTGCATTTTGTTCAAGGTCAGTTCAGCAGATGTTGCCGCCCAGGGTTGAGATAACCCAAAGACAGCTTTTTGCTTCCCAAACTACTTCCCTCTTTGCTATGTGTGCTGTGCTCCATCACAGATTCTGACCCCCCCAAAAGGTTCTAAAGAATGTGAAGAGTCAAGTAATTTTTTTTTAACTACTAAGTTAAAATTATTTCATGTTATAACACACAGTCTACCCTCTTATTTATATGTAGGCATTTTTATTTGCCGTCTATAGACTAAAAAGTTGCTTTCAAACATGCTGATATATTTGTATAGCTCTGCTGCTACAGAATTATCCCCTTTCAACATTATCTATAAAATATTACGTAGCTAAGGTTGGCTTTGAGGGGGAAAAAAAAAAAGATACTTTCTACTGCACGGAGCATACCAAGGCATGAACTATCCACAATATTTCTCAATCTTGGTAAATCTTATGTACAGCTACAAAAAGTTCCACTAAAGTATCAGCATCTGATCTTCACATTTCATTTCAGTGTAATCTTCAACAGAAAAGCTACTGAATTTATGGATTTTAGACTCATCAAGCCATTTCATGTAGCAATAATAAAAGACAAAACCCAAAAACATCTTATAGCCTGATCAAGCCTGAAAAGTCAAGTCAAACTTTCTCCATAGTCAAATATTCCAGAACTGCTTAGAGTACAGGAAAATTTTGTCAGGGGTATGTAGAAAGTGGCATTTCTTTGTGCATCATAAACATCTGTTCACTTTTACTCCTGGCTGTACATAATCCCAGCTGCAAAAAGGAAAGAGGAAAAAGGAGCCAAACAGGAAGAACCTGGGTCAGAAGAAGTTATGCATTTTTGAGCCAGCAGCACCTGGAGCAGATGCAAGAGCTTCCCTTCCAATTGTCTCACTACAAAACCAGATCAAAGTAACGAGTTAACCATATGTTGAATACCACTTCTCATAAAGATTTACTACAGATTGTCTTCAAACCTTTTTTTTTTAAAGTCAAATAGATCACCAAGATCTCATTACATTGTATTAAACTGAAATTAATATCTCTTCACTTGGAAAGCTTACTCCTAATGAATAATTTATTTTAAAAATTCAGGTGGAAGGGCTGTGAGATATTTGACAAAACTGTACCACAGCAATTCATAAACTGAAACTCATGGCGCTGTGCAAGAATCATACTTTTATAGTGCAGGAACTGTATTTACTGCAACATTAATAATAAGCCCTAACAGTAAATTTACTGTAACTGTAGCCATCTCTAGTTTAATCAAGCCCTCTCCTTTTTCTTAATCTTGTCTCCTGTCCTTGCCAATTTGAGCGTGCTTATCCACAGCGCTGCCAGTTTGCAGCAGTATTGTTTCAGAGAAAATGGTGCAGCAATGGGTAAGTCTACACCATGGTATCTGTTTTGAGAGCAGCTGGTGAAGACATGACTGAGGTAAAATTTAAGTCACTCATTCAGCGGACTGCAGTGCTAGTAGCCTCGAGCTCAGTGCTAGCGCGGTGTTTACTTCTCAAGGTGTTTTTACTGCTTTCACTGAGGTGGTATCTTCTCTAAAAGCTGGAGCCAAGCATTTCCGCCATCTGCACTGTAAACCCTTTAGTGCAGTGCAGCTTAAAAAAAGATCTGAAAACAATCCCAGCGCAAATTACCACTTCTTGCCACAGGATGCTTGGAACTTAACTAAGCATTATAGGGCTTTGAGCACAAGAAATGCACCAGCTGCAAATGAACAAACCCTGTTCTTGATAGGCATAAAATGACCCCTAGAAATGTTTCTAAAGGTATACAAGTACAAGTTTGGCAGTTTTAGTGGAAGCATCAGGTAATTGTGGTTCATACTACTGCTGCTACACTGCTAACTATGCCTGAGACAGTTGATTTAAAGTTAGTTCACAGGTGTCTACACAAGGTGTAAGCATAAGATAAACCTTCTGTCAGAACTCAGAATATAGCATTCAAAACGGAAACAACATAGCTTTATAATAACCCAATTACTACATTACTGATTTGCAGCAAAGTATCCAGAAGTTTTTCATTACTGCACACAGTACTGTTTAACTTCTGAAGAAGTCAATTGCTCCCCTACCTTATTGGTTCTTGAACAGTTTCATGGTCCCACCTTCACTTATATACTAAATCCAGTTAGAGTTTTGGCATTGTCTTGAGCTTACAAAGCTGATCACATGCTTATATACAAGAATATCTAAAGTTACTGGCATAGTTAAAGTGTAATTGTAGCATATATAGCTAGAATTATTAATATACTTATTTGACCTAATCCTGCTCTACAAGTGTAATTGGCTTTCCTTATTTATGCTTTCGGTGCAATGTGAAGTTTAATTCATAAATTTTAATTTCTAAAATTCAAGTTAGCTAAGAAAAACCCGAAAATATAGTTCAGGAAAGAGAGTTATACTGCAGTTATTACCAAATCCATGCTCATTCCACAGCTGATTAGATGTTTTTCAGACAGTATATGTTATTCAAAGCAGAGGGAAAAAAATGAAAACCAAAACCTGCTTTCTTGGCGCTGGAGCCAAAGAACTGCCTTTTTTTAACCCTTGTACAATATGTTTAAGAAATACTTAAAACCTGTCAAAGCAACTAAAGCTGTGGGGGGAAAATATAAATAGATAATCAATGCGTTTTTAAGGTATATTTCGGTTACTCCGCAATTTCATGTAATCATTATGGGTTTTGGTTTCCTTTTTGTTATATCAAAAACCTGTCTTTCAGTAAAACTACTAATGTTCAATTAACTCATATTTTTATGTAGAGTTTAACTTAAAACAGCTCTTTAAAAATATCTAGCAGTTTTCTCCCAAACCAATAGAGTTTTCCTGTACAATAAGAGAGGTGTGCACCGAGCAGCATTTTACCCTTCCAGGACAATGAAAACGTATTGACCATTTCTGCTTTTCTTCAGTTGGCAAAACTTCCCACTTAAATAGCTTCAAAAAAAACCAAGTGCTGGACAAATGGGCAGAATAAATCACTGCCTTGCATTGGCAAGTCAGAAACAGTGCTAAAACAACAATGGCAGAGTTATTTGGGTAGCTTACGCAAGGCTGCTCCTGGGCATCTGTTTTACAGGTATAAACTGCTTGTAGTAGACTCTGTTTCCTAACAAATGCTTGGAGTCATTTATTACGAGGATAGTCAGTGAATCTCTCAGACTAAGAAACCATTACTGGGTGCTGTATCTTCAAGTATTTTCAATTCAACATTGCTTACGCTAGCTAATTGAACTGATGAATAAAAATTACCTTTTTTTTTAAAGCTTCCCATCATAGTTATTGCAACCAATCATAGAAATCTCTGACTTGGAATTTGGTCATTATTTAGCTGAAAAATCACCGTTTGCAGGTAAAGCTCCATGGTCTTTATAGGCTTTTTTCAGACTTACACGTAGTATTTTTATTTTTCAGAACATGGCCAAATAACAATGCTTACTAGCATATGCAAATCCACTCTCCTACCTCTACATCCTAATATTTGACAAAGCTATTTGCACTCTGAAGCATAAGCTTTGATCCTTCGGGTGCAAGGAAATCAATGCTGCTTTAGCTCTTTTGGTCTCCCCTCTGACTTCCAAAGAGGCTAGAGCAGGCTCATACATTTAACCAGAGCTTTGAGATCTGCTTCATTTCTTAAGTTTATCAATTTTATCAAAATTTTACTGAAAATGTACTCAAGTTGGTTCAAGGAAACACAAAATTCATTTGTCTGATGACATTTAGACAACAACCAGCACTTAAAACAAAACCAAAATGAAACAAACCATAGCCCAGAAACCCCCAGAAACCCCCAGCAGTAGGTAGAAAGAATTATTTATGCTGCCCTTTGACAGGCTTTTTTTAAAGGAGAAAGGACTAAAGGTAACTTTTAACTGTGCCTGGGCTTTAGAATACCAATGTTGGTAGACTCTGCTGAGGAAATTCAGAAGATTCCCACATGCCCTGGGAAAGGTGATGTCCTACAGACCTCTCCCATCATACTATGGAAGACCCAGGATCTGAACTTCCTTCATCAGGGTCAGCTATGGCGCTAAACTGAATTTGGTCCTCAGCGTTTTTTCACACTCAGGTAACAGCAATTAAATCACTTCTACACTCATGATGGATGTTTGACTCATCGGAAAAAACAACATACTGAGAAGCTAGTTCATTAAACAAGTAAAGGGAGATTTTGTAAAATATTTTTACCTTTGAGTATCTGTACACTTACTACTAAAATACCACATCTCCAAGATAAGATACTGACATCCTTTGTTTAATAAAATTGACTAACAGAGAAGCAATTAATTGATAGCCTCTGTTCAGAAGTTAAGGTATACAGAGAGGTGTCATTTCCTATGCAGCATGAAAGACTTGTATTTTCTTCCAGAGAATTGAGTGCAGTAACAAGTATTTCATCTTATCTTGTCAGTGAATTGCATGGCATGAAAGGGCAGAGAATGGCTTGGGCAAGCAGCTGTCAAACACAATCAATACGTCTAAAAAATAAATGCTACTTCTAAAACAGACATTTTAATAGTACTGGATAAAAAGTTGAAGTAAAGCGCTAAGAGAAGCCATTATTATGTATCTTCCTTCATGAAGCATAAAATGGTTACATGCACAACTACTCTATAAAAATAGTGGCATTCATTAATTATCCAGCATGAGATTTTCTTAACGTTCTGGGCCAGCTCTGTAACGAATAAAACATAACAGGAATTAAATGAGTATGTGACACTGCTAGTCTCTTTACTAATTCAAAATCTTAATATTAATCTATGAAAAGAATTGTCACGACCCAATACTGACATATTAAAAAGAAGTAAAATATTTTCAGAACTTCACACACAGATTGCTTGCCAGCAATAAGTTAATTTCCCCCAAATTATCATACCACTTTCACAGCTGTCCTGAATACACTGTGCAAAAACAGGTGGCGTTTGAGGAAGCTCCATTTGGAATTTCTTGACAAAGTCTGACTTTTTAAAGAGCTGAGCGCTTTATATTTTGAAATAAAACTAGGCATGCATTTATCCTGACATTACATCAGCTTCAACATAGTAAATAGACATTTCAAATGTTAAATATTTTTTAACTACTCAGGGTGGACACTGTAAAACTGGCATATGGCCCAGAAGTAGATTTCCTTCTTTTAGAAGACTTTTTTTGAACAGATTGTTAATTAACATTTGTACCTGACCAGTATGCTACATTTTCCAGTAATTGATTAGCTGTGAGGCAGATAATCCCTAAAACAGAGAAAACTGCAATAACTCTTGAAAACTACCAGTCATGCTTCATGCAATTATTCTTTTTAATTACTGTGTGATGAATTCAAACCCAACCAAAGAATATTTGAAAGGTAAAGCAAACTAAACTGCCATATTTAACAAAAGGCAAGAGCAGTGTGCATGAAGTTACAAAAAAGAATTAGAAATTTGTTCATGTGTAATAACATTTTAGTTTTTGTAACTGATTCATGGAAATTTTGAAATACAGACTTAATATTATCTTTAATCTCTACTGAAAAACTTTCACACATTTAAAACAGCTGTGTATTTTTTTTTAAATAACAGCTCCTGTAATACTACAAAAACTTAATATAGTATCAAAACAGCTGTCATTTTGTCTGTTACTCCAGCAACAGAACACAGCTGCATTTTGAGAAGACAGACTAGTAAAAAAGAGAAATATTTTGCAGGAAACTATACCTCATTGAGGAAGAGTTCAAATACATAAGATGGTCTTCAGAGTCCTGTTATGGTTTTATTGCCATGAGTTTGAAATTATGCTTTCCACAACTGCCAAAGACATTAGTTACTGTGTACTTCTCAAATATTTATCCTCCACTATTTCAGTTTCTATATACTACATATGGGAATATTTAATTTTTAAATGAAGTAGTCTAATATTACTGGTTTTATATTTTTCACCTGTGAAATATAAACAACTGTCAACACAGAATGATAGAATAATTTAGGTTGGTAGGGACTTTACAGGTCATCTGTCCAACCCCTTGCTCAAGTTACTCAAGGACTTATCCCATTAAGTCTTGAACACCTCCAACAACGGAAATTCCAGAACTTCTCTGGGCAACCACTTCATAACCAAACTCTTTTTCCTAATATCTAAATGGAATTTTCTTTTTTCCAACTCGTGTCTCTTGTCCTAGAGGAAAACTTAGTAAGAAGAAAAAAAGTGTATTTCTATTGTAAAAAATGATGACTTATGGGAAGCAAACTCTTTCACAAAAACCTGAATTTTTATGAAGGGCTGTTTTTTAATTGAATTAACTTAATAGAGCTTTCCAGTAAAGACTTAACTTTATTTCAATAATTTTTGGAATCGGATCCTTCAGTTTTCTGTTTTGGCACGATTTCTCAAATAAAAAGATGTATTTATTGTAAGCAGAAACAAATTTGGAACGAAAAGTCTGGTTTTGTGTTTGTTTTATTTTTCCAATTTGAATGGAAAACTAGAGTATGTGGTGCTGTTATTTCTCAAATTAACTACTATGTGATATGAACATGTCCAGAGTACTTTTCACTTCATATGTTATTCATATGCCATTTCTTTCTTTTTATGAACTTTCACTCCTTGTGAACACACAAAAAAAAATGAGACTGGTACATTTCTCTTTGGGCTCTGAGGAACTGGCACAAAGTTTGACAGTATAAGGAATGCCTAACACATAGTCAAAGAGGGGTTTGTGCAAATATGCAACTTCTGTTGGTCTCAGTAAAACCATGTCAGAAAAGCACTGTTTTAAAAACTACAGGCCAATTTCAATTTCTATGTGAGATGCTGGTTTTCCTTTCCACTTCCGCACCACTGTATTCACTATATCAAAAAAGAACATTGGTAGCTTAAAAAGAACAACATTCTGGTTAAGATTTACTGAGAGGAAACTAACAGAAATGGAGTCCCACGACTGCAGCATGCGTGCTATCTGGTAGCGCAGCAGTTGTAAGCCACACAACTCTTCCCCCACTCATTTTCAGGGCACATTTGGGTATGGTATTGTAGCAAAGACAGAATGTGAATAGCTGAAGGTCTAGAAACATCTTTTTATGTAAGCTGTGATGGATGGTATAGCTTTTGTATTCATTCGTTCGCAGCCCATTAGTTGGGTACTTTATGTTTGGTTAAAAGAGCATGAAAAGAGAGGGCAAAATTGTCTTTTGCCTTTCCTGATTGTTGTACACTGAGCATCCCTCCCTCTCTGGAGGGAAACAAACTTTGGCCTTCTAGCATACGCATATAAGTACATTCTTACCATGTATTCAGAAAGCTTCTGGAGCGCAAAGAAAAGCAGACAGAGGAAGATACCTCACCATCAGGGAGCCTGAAGCATTGTCAGAGACTGGCAAACTCCTAAGGAGAATAAGGACTAGAGACAGATAGGACTTAAACTTCCTAGGGGCCTAGAAAGGATTGCATACAGTACGTTGCAACCCAATAATCCATATGGAGCTGCTAACATAAGGACAACACTAAGGGAAAAGATGAGATTTATGAGGACAGGGTTCAGAGAAAGGCTGACTTACAAGTGCAATAATGTTACAATAAAACATGACTCTATAGAACCCTTCTGGTGGTGTTGGTATGCTTGCTTGAAGGAAAAATTCAGAGTCATGATATTTTAGCATTAGTTCATGGAATCCTAATGCAGACTGCAATGCTTAAAATTATGGTTCTTTTTCATTATAAGATTCTGATGCTTGTGAATTTGCCAGAGAAGAATGAAAATCCATGCAATAGGATCTGTGCCATACTGGATTTTTCTGGAAAGTTTCAACACAACATAAAAATTGATCATTTCTAAAAATAAGAGGAAGGAAGAATACATCATTACGAGGTACAAATTTTTCTGAAGAGCTCTAGCACACACAGCAGCTCTGCAGCAAGGGGCTTCAGAAGCTGGAATGCCCTGTGGACTGAGGAGGCATGGAATTAAAATTGTCCCTTCTTCAATTTTGAGTGCTTGTGTGTGCAGTCTTGGTAACTTTTACCACAATAAGAAATGTAGCCATGATTAAGAATATGTAATTTAGTGTACTGTTTACATATCTGTTCAGTTACTGCAGTACTAAGGAACACTGGAGCAACTGAATTTTGATAGAAAGCTACTAAAATATACTCTCGGCCTAGCCAAAATGAGCAATGCAAAAATAGCATACCACAAAATTATAATTAGCATATCATAGAACTGAAACAAGAGTATTAAATGAAAATATATAAATTAAAAATAGGTCAAATCCTACACCTTCACTCTTCATTTTCATGAGTGGCAGACAGCTGCAAAACTTAATTCTACCAGTCTCATTACAAAAAGGACATATCCCTGTTCAAAAAAAATTCTCACATTACTTTAAAAATTAAAAATGCAAATATTTGAGGTCATCTTAATTTCATAGGTAGAATTGATTTCACTCTTCCTGAACTACTTTGGTGATTTGCATCTCAAAAAACCAAAAATTTCATTCCAGTAAAGATTTTGCCTTTTTGGTTCCTGAATCCAGTCTTCATAAAATATTATTTTCCTTCTGAAATACTATCCATTATTTCTTATTAAACAGGCAGCAGCTCCTGAATCAATCTAATTTACAACTGAAATTCACAGTCTTCAGTAGTTTATGTCAACATGAACAACAGAGATTTAAATTATCAAGATCTCAGAAGTGAAGACAGAAGTGAAGAACATCAGTAAAACAAAGATCCATGAATTTTCATTGTCTGTTAAGATGACACAATACCTGGGTCATCAAGTTCAGGCCCCTGGGCCTTAGAAACAATAATTTCAGACAGTCCTTTTCACAAATATTTCTTATTGACAATCAAAATCACCTAGGATTTTTGCCCCTTTTATTGCCACTGAAAAATCTATTTTGGGACATTGCTCTGACAGAAACCTTTTCCAGCCTACCTCTTTTTAAAGATCTCCATGTGCTTCACATAATCCTATGGCAGCAGTGGCCTTCGACTTAAGCAGTTGCTCTCCTGTGCTGTTTACCCATGCAATATATTTATCAGAATCTCAGTCTTTCTGCTAATCCAAACAAAACATTTTCTTAGTCCACTCTAAGAAATAAGATGATCCTCTTCCCTTTGATACCTCTGCTGGGCATCAACCTGATTTTGATGTCTGCTTTTTTCAGTATAGATGACCAGAATCCTAAATTTCCACCCATACTTCCTAATTCTCTTCAGAATAGTTGCAAGTATCAGATCCTAGACTGTTTCCACAGCAATGGTGGTTAATAGCTGTTCCACAATCGAGTAATAAACTTAAGACCACAACAGAAATTCTTGCTACTCACTTTAACTGCACAACCTTATGTTTGGATTGTTGAACTTTATAATATTTCGGTTATGATACTGCTGTTCATCTGCTTCCTCCTGACCCTCTTCCATTCATGATCAGGTTCATTTCAGGTTCACCATTCATGATCAGGTTCATGATCAGATTGCTCCCAATGAGCAATACTTCTCATTAGATCTGGATATTGGATTGCTTTGGAAGGAGAGAACTTAGAAAAAAGTTCTGCCTTTTGTTCCTTTTTCCTTCTATTTCTGTCTGTCATTGTTATTTCCTGAAAACCCCGTAGGGTCTGTCAAACTGTTTGAGCAGACTTTCATGCACATCTGACTGGATTACACATTTCTCTCATAATTATGGAATTATACGATGTTCATCTTTAAATTCTGATCTTGCTCAGTGGTTTCTTTCCTTCTTCCTTCCCTATTTTTCTTTTCATTATTATTTTGGGCCAAATTTTACACTTCAGCTCATATTTCACATGGTACAAAGATACAGCTTCAGATTCTTGTAGTGAATATTGTAAGCTGGAATTTTCAGAGGTGTAAATGATCCTTCTCACTGAGGTGCTGCTAAAATTAATCTTTGTTTATAGGTAGTGCTGAAGTTATAATACACATAGTTATTAACTTGAAAGTAATCATAGTATTTGTCTCCAAGTGGTTTTATTTCAGTGGGAATTTTGTTTATGCAAATATTGAAACTGGTGAGTGAGCTGAACTAGCACTGAAGAAATACTTATTAAATCTTACCTTTCCTCTTCTTTCTTTCTTCTCAAATCATCTGCAAAAATCAACTCTGCTTTATGATGAAAATGCAGGTGAACTTTGATGCTAATTGTACTGTTGGGCACCTCAATAATTAATTGTAAATATTTCAGAAGATATTAACAAACAATTTCTTCCATAACAAATTTATTGAAAAATAAGCATTATGAAAATATTTTTACTTTAAATAACTGCAAGACTTATTTAAGATATATCAAATGCAAAATATGAGCATATTGTATTATTGCTTTTTGAAGAATGTAATTTTCTAATTTGTTTCTCTTGGATATTAGCATATAAATTGCTATTTTGCAATTTATGCTCTGTTAATTGAAGTAAATAAAATAATTAGGAGAAATCTTCAGGTTCATGAGCTAAATTAATAACAGTGTTGGTTTTAAACTTAAGTTTATAGGCCAGAGTTATTTCTGTTTTGTAGCATTTCTGCCACAGTCTCTTTAATGACAAAAACCAGAACTTTGGAAGCAAACCAAGAATGCTGCTGTTCGTCTTAGTGGGAATTTTAACATTGTCATAGCCAAAAGCATGGCAACACAAACACAGCTGCTGTCTCAAGTTTTTCTAGTTTTGATTCTTCTCAAAATTTTTTTTAAATTGTAAAGAATGAGATATCAAAACATACAGATACACATATATTTAGATTTCCAGAACATATAAACCTGCTGAAGGTCATCTAAACAAGGATGAGGTAAATGTTGGGAAGGAGACTTGCATGAAATCACAGCATTTTATGTCGTCAACAAAACTATGACTGCTGATACCGTCTAATTTAACAAAAGAGAAACAGAACATATTAGTTTAGAATCAGAACACATTAGCTGAGATGACTGAAGGGTCAAATCACACAGAGAAAGGGATATGATCCCAAACCTGAAAATGTTTGTTTCTTAATCACATTCAAAAGAAACATTTTATTTCAGTTCACAGAACCTGCAACAATGAATACATATAAGTGTTGGCGGCACCTAGACCTGCCAAACAAATTCATCAATTATAAAAGAATATGCAATTCTTTAACACTTACAAACACCAAATTTATGTCCAAAAGAAAACAAATCTCTAAGTTTGCCTAGAACAAGTGATGAACACATACAAACTTTCCTGATCAATGAGGCATCATTGAACAAAATTAAGAACCAACTACAGTTTAGCTCTTAAATCACTGTTTCTAAACAAGTTTCATTAATCATCTGGGCTACTAGTAGTCAATATGACAATTCAACAAAACCAAGTAGAATAATTTCCACTATAAAGGAAATTAATGTTATTATATAAGTGAAATTTTAAGAGCACTGAAAGGAATTTTAACTAGATGTTATAAACATCATTTACATGGTTTTTTGTTTAGTCTCAGTTTTATCATCTCCTGTTCAGCATTTATTCTTTCAACTCTATTAACAATAACATGCCTGTTTCCTAAGCCATAAACGTTTGAAGTAGGGACCTTTTCAAAAGTTGTATTCTGCTTTTTATTAAAATAGTAGGGTGTTCCCAATTCTCAAATTCAATGGAACAAATTTAAATCAGTAATGAGTGTGAGAGAGTACATTCTATCAAAGGAGACTACTTTGGATTTTTTTACTAATGCCCTAAAGTGCAAACACCAGTTTATCAAAACAATTCTGAACATCAAAAGCAGTAAAGAAATGTTCTAAAAATCACTGCTTTCTCATTCGACAGGTCTGTTCCTATTACCCCTTAAAGTACCATCTTTCTTATTGAGTGTTAATCTGGTTGTTTAGGGTTTTTTAACTCCTGTTAATGTTACTAAGTCAAAAAACAATTTCCTGGAACAGTGAGCTGGATTACATTCCTTTTCCTCTAGCATCAGAAGTACTATAAACTGATCACAGGTCACTGTGCCAAATTTTGTCCTTCCTTACCCCTGTGAATCTGCAACATATGAAGTCGATGAAAGAATTTGGCCTGAATATTTTGATTATAACTAACAATACAGATACCGGCATGAGAAAAAATGAAGCTAAAAAACAAAAGGATGATTGAAACCCAGAATGAGTTTGCAAAATATCATGGCATAATGCCAGCATTGTCAACCGTTCCATAAATTATCTTATAGAAGTCCATAAATTTTTCAGCACTGATTCCAAAATTGTGTTTAGTATTAACCATCTAACTCTTCCCCTCAGCAGGACTAGTTTCACATTCACATCATTGTGGGTTTAGGATTTTTTGCCTGTCCTGCACAAATATTTAACTCCAAATTGGATTAAACTAATTAGCAAAGTTAACCATATGTGTATCAAGTACTGGTATCTGTCAGGAAACATGATTTATTTTGCATTTTCTTAATACAATAATACAGGAGGAACAGAAAACCAGTTCAAATCTGCCTCACTGTTGTACTTCAAATTCAGGTGACTGAAAAGTTCCACAGCATACAAAGTTGTATCCATTCCCTGGGGATCCAAGTGGAGAAATTCTTAATTATACTGTTTTCTACTTGTAAACAATTTCTAGCTCTAAAATTAAAAAATTTAAGGATTCCATCCTCTCTTCTTTTTAATGAAGCACAGTAGAAAAAGAAAAAGATTTTTTCCTCTTGATGCAATGTAACTTTCTAATCTTTTTACTTTGAAAAGTATAGACTAATAAAAAAAACAAATTGAGCTAATATGGCATTCAGCAACTTTTCAAATTCATACAGGTTTAATCATTGAAGCAATTCAGATCATCATCAATATAAATATTAGGTGTAATAAAAACACTGCTTTGAATTCAAAGATCTTTTTTTGATGGATATTCATAATTTATTTGATGGAAGCCTTCATTTTCATAAATGTGCTGTTCTAACCAGATATTTCTGATTAGCTGAATGCCATATCAACATTACTGCTGTTGCATATAAACCTTTTAAAAAGATATGTAAACCTGAGATAAAATATCACAATGTTGCCACATAACTGAAAGAAGTTTTACTTGGGCACAAAACCTTAGCTTCATCGTTACCTTTTTTCAGACTATTTATGATGCATTCCAGGTGCCAAGATCTGATTAAGAGCAAAAAGAAATATGTTATAAGATGCCTTAGACTATCATTGGTAGAGTAAGTTGGAACATGACAGTCAATGAAAATAATAACTTACAGATGATATGGAAGAATTAAAAACTGTACTGGATAAGACTGCAGCTGGAAGAATGCTCATGTGTTTGTACAATTAATTATTGCTAAAATTTACAGACTTATGTTTCTCACTAAGGGCAACAGATCGAATAGAATTGCAGGTACTGGACACCATCAAAACAACAGCCTTTCAACCCCTCTTCTGCCCACGTTTCTAAATTCCTTTTAATCCTCTCATAAGTAAACTAAATCTTTATGTCAATAAGTGTTGAAGACTGAAACATTACAACCTCTTTTTCCATCTTCACATAACTAATGCATAATTCATGAACAAATGCTAAGTGGAAAAGATTACTATAATCGATACTTAAAGACTGAGAATCATTCCTGTAAAAACTTTTGATGAGTGAATTTGGTAACTTAAGACTAAATAATTGCTGACAGCTGTTAGCAGCTTACTATAAGACAGAAAGGGTCATATCTGAAAAATGCACAGTCAGTATGAATTATGACAACACTACAGCCCTTAAATTGTTGAGGAAAAATAGTAATTCTTAACTTAATACTTTTACAGAATGTTCATTAATCAATGCTGAATTTTGCAAGGACTACAGATATAAAACATGAAATAATGAGTATTTGTCCCTGAGATATTTGGATGACAAACATTCTTTAACTGTTTATGAATAATAGATTTTCTGATCTGATATAATCTATTAAGCTTTGGGGATCCAAATAAGGATCAGTCATCTGGGTTCAAGCAATCAGTCACAAGGCCTCTCGAATAGGAGTGAAAGATTTTAGAATTTTAATCAATATTATCTAAAATATTTGTGATAATTTTATTGTTTTACTAATTGTGAGCAGAAATCAAGGTAAACACTGCTAAATGAAGAACAACCTTCAGGTCCCATACATCTAGACTAACGGAAATAAAAGTCAAACATTTGAATGAGCATCAGAGAACATGAAATGCTTTTGGATTATTTACTTTTTTCAGTATTCAAGTGATTTTTTAATTAAATGACTGAAAAGAAACATATGCAAACATATCCAAAGATATCCAAGAAACATATATAAAACTTAATTTTAGTTTAAAGATTTTAAAACCAAAACAGAATAGCAGCTAGGAGATGCATCCAGATAGATTTAATCTATCACAGCTTTTGGTTTTTTTTTTTCCCCTCTCCCCTCCCTTTTTCTTTTTATTTCTGTTTTCTTTAATAGAATTATTTCAAGTTGGGGTCTATGGTGAGGACTTTATTGTTTTACTGTCCTTGTTCATGTCCTTACAAATTTTCAGTAGCGTCTATAATGTTTCCCTTAGAATAATATTTATATGATTTTCTTCCCCTTAGCAAACAACATTTAATATAAGTACATAACACTACGATTTGACTTGGTGGTAAAATGTTGCCTGAACCTTTGTTTTTCTTTTAGAGATTGGAATTGTTATGTTTTCTTTTTCCACTCGTTAAAATTTATTTTTGTTAATTAGGAGACAAAACTCAGCTTCCTCCTTTTGTCAGTGTTTAAGAACTCAGCTAATTCTGAATTGATCAAACAGGATACACCAGCTTGTTCCAAGAATGCCTGAGTGTAGCACTGGCAGCTATAAAAGCGAGACACTTCCATAAGTAAAGATAGCAGAACCATCCTCTCTGGTTCTTAGATTCTTTTTTGTTTGGGTATTTGGGTTTTTTTGTAATGCTATTCTTCATACTATTCAAAATCCACACTATGCACCATATTAGACTACATTCTGTATATACTGTATTAAATTACCTCACATTTGAGATTTATAATGACTGGGGAAGCACAGTCATGAATATTAAATCAAGTGTACTTGATCCTATCCAGATGCTGTTTGCTCTTTCAGATCTGAATTTTATGTACTCTCAAAAAAATAAAATAGATGTAATCTATTAATATAAATTGCCTTGCCCAGCTCCAGGATTTTAAGGGGATTTATTTTTCTACAGATATAAAGTCAATCTGTCCTATCAAAACAAATTTTCTTCCTAGGTGCCTTTAGACTCTTCTCAGTGTCAAATACCCACATTTAAAACAATTAACTTTTTTTATGCAAGCATATCACTCTGTATCCAAGTGCCACTGTTATAATCTGCTTTTAAGAATGCTAAAATCTGGTTGTAGGTTTGTTACTTAGCTAATATCTTCCTAGCTCAAGATAAGCAATATTTAATGTTACAATGTCATTCTTATCATAACCTACATCAATTAATATTCAATAAAAATGTGCCTGAAATATCTGCTTCACACTTACAAAAAGCTTGCTTGTGTTTACAGCCGTTATAAGCTAATCAAACTTCTCGTAACATTGGAGAATAAAAGAAAACTGACATTCCATTATATATGGCGGTTACTGAGGTCTATAAGAATTTTTCACCTGACTTGGCAGTAACGTATAAAGTGGAAAAAACAGTGCATCTTCACTGATGTTGTGAGAAAACTGTAATTAACACTGAGCATATTTTTCCAGGGCAGAGGCCTAACTTTGATCTGTTATGCTGACAAAGGCTGAACGTTTTTTTTTTATGTGGAGTTTAACCCAACAACCACATTGCAACAGGAGGCCCAGGCAGCTATGCCGGCTGTTGTACCTCAACTACGTGTATGTTTGTGTGGTCTTATCACATCTTACCTTAAGTTTAGCTAGGAGGAATTCATGATCTTGCAGTAGCTTTTTGGTTTCATCTTGATTGCTGCCAATTTCTAATAAATTTGGTGTGGATTCAGCCAGCTGAAGCTTCACCCATTTTCCACACTGTAATAAGTAAACAATTACAGCCATCAGAAAACACAAGCTTTCCTTCATTTACTCACACAGACTCTCAGCTCACACATACTTTCCATGGTCATAGGAGCACAGGGACCCATAAACATGTATTCAATTGCAAAATGA
This sequence comes from Phalacrocorax aristotelis, assembly GCF_949628215.1. NCBI lineage: Eukaryota > Metazoa > Chordata > Aves > Suliformes > Phalacrocoracidae > Phalacrocorax > Phalacrocorax aristotelis. Next base: position 26,928,875 of record NC_134280.1, read on the forward strand.
AGGTGGAGAGGATACAATATAAACTTCACTTCATTTGAAACATGTATCAAAATCCCAGACTCTAGTCTTATCCAATACCTACTGTGATTTTGGTTTTGCCTGTGAAGAGTAAGATTATCATAATGAGCCAAAAATATATCTCCAACTCATCTCCCCTTTCAGCTGAAGATTGCATAGATGGTTAAGGAAACTTGGTGGGTGTAGAGGTGGGTGGAAGGTACAAATATATTACACCAGATGCAGAAACCATAACCCCAAATCTTATTTTTACCACACAGTTCCAACATACCTGTATACTGAGTATGTATTTAGAGAGATTGCACAACTAGCAGCAGGGACACTTAATAGCCTTTGGAATAGGAACCCAAACAGCAAGCTCCCATTGTGTTCTGGAGGATACACAAAGAAAGGAAGCTTGACAGCAACTGAAAGCATAGCTGTTTCTTTCCTCACTCTATTGCAAAACTGCTAGAGTCTGAGGACGGTGATAAGATGAAGCACTGATGTCACTGGAGGCTACCAGGGTTCCCACAGCACACAGGGGCAAAATAAGAGTTTTCACCCTAAATCAAGCCTCCTTGCCACAAAGTTACTCCCCTGTGGCAGCAGACAGAGTCTCCCAAGAAGGGTGAGAACTGATAGGAGAAAACCTTCCCACCAGTACAACCGAGGTAACCCCATCCTGAATAATCACCCTAATTCAGTGACAGCCCATCTCGTTATCACCTGATTCTGCATTGCAGACAAACTCAAGTGGCTGAGGCTCGCATGTTTTCAAAGACACTTGGAGAATGAAGAATCAAACTGCCAATAAATTCCAACTGGGATTAAGTACATAGGCATCAAGCTTTACTACCCATGCCAAATTTTGTGCAAGTTGTAGGTGCAGATTCCAGCTCACATAAGCACCTAAAGACCTTTTCTAAGTACAGCTATATATACACAAGGGCTTCTACTAAAACACATGGGAATATGAATTCACAGCTTTCAAAAAATAACCACTCATTACCAGGTTTAGGCTTTTCCCACACCCCCCAGCAAATACTTCAAAAAAAAAAAAAAAGACCCAATCTGCATTTATGGAGTTGGTAGGCTACTTATTACGTAAAATTATTGCTGAGTATAGTTTAAAAATAACTCTTGAGGAGTCTTACTATGATTAATGGTAACATCATACTTATTAGCACATTTTCATGGTACTCTGCATTTATATCTTACTTTTTAAACAGAGTAGGAGGAATTCCTTGCCTCTAGGAGCCTACATATTTTGGCCAAATTATTTATTCTGTTAAAGAAAAAAAGGAAACAAAACAAGGCAAAACAACAAGAGCAACAACAACAAAAAACACAGCACCACAAACAGAAACAAGCGTTAACTTCCAAGGAAGCTCTATACAGCAGAAAGCCACAGACATGCTAGCAGTTGCTGCCTTACCTTAAGTACAGCTATAACAATACTGGCACCCCCGGCCTGAACAGCAACTGAACTGACTGTTGTTGTAGAAAGCTTCTGCTCCGAACTGGCTTCATTTGACATGGTGTTTCAAAATGGGACTTCATGCATTAAAGCAGACTTGAAACACTCTTGCAAGGTCCACTGCTCATTTCAGAAAGCGACAGAGTTACTTGGATTCATTCAGTGAAACAGCTCAGCTAACACTGATTAGTCTGCCAAAAAGAAAGAACAGGAGGTTAAAAATAGACAACTCCATTGAGTTTATCATTCTTGAGAGAGATTTGACACACCCCTAGTTTGGTAGCATTAAGCTGCCTGTTCTTTTTTGTCACCATCTGAAGTGTGAAGGGCTTCTTCCATGAACATCACCTGACACTGGCTAGCCAAAGGGAAAAAAAAAATAAATAAATTCTTAAATTAAAACAGCTAGAAGAAGTTTTATTATTGAGTCTATACAGACAAGCCCAGTGTTTTGAAGTTTCAAAACATGCAACATATAACCTACATTTTTTAATTCTACAAGTAAAATATTTGCTTCTTTACTAGTTACTGAATATATTTGGTCAACATAATTCTTCCACTGAGTCAAACTATTTAAACAGGATGAACATGTGTATATAAGTCAGATGCTGAATCAAAACAGGCAGGGGATTTTTCATCCAAAAATATTTAAGTATAATGACTATAACAACCAGAGAAAGAAACCAAGCACTTTGTGTGAATTCTTAAGGAGTGTTTTATTCTTGCTTAAGATAATTTACCTGCTTTTCAATTTAATTGTAAGTTGTTCCTATAGTCTTCATTTTGTTCTAAATAAGCATAAGACTGAACTCTCTAATAACTGTTTAAACTCCACTTAAGTTTGTTATTCAGTGCATGGAAATTAATAGACATGTTCAAATCACAGTATTGGTTTGGCATTTTAACTCTATTGCCAGAAGCCCAGAGCATGCCACAAGTAGCCTACAGTATGAGACAGCAGCTGCTAGATTTTCTTCCACAGAACAGCTGAGAAAGTGACACTGGTGTTTAGGTTTGCAGGTCACTCTGGAAACACAATCCCACCCAAGAAACTACATACATAACTCTCCTCTAAGCACCTGCTTCCTTGATTTGTTTAAAAATATGTAACACTTAGATACATTTTAATATAAACTTGATTTGCTAATTGCAAACTAGAACAGACACGTGCAATGAAACCAAGATCTGGAAGCGAATTCTAAAATATTTTGGACTGGAAGAAACTTGGGGTAGTTACAGGGAATTTGAACACACGTCTCAAGGTCTGGGATTCTTTGTTTGTTTGTTCATTCCCCCCCAAACTGTTGTCAGATTATAATTTAATCTGATTGCCATCTTCAAACCGTGAGTTTCAAGCAGGGCATCCAGAAGTATGTGGTAGTGTTTTGGGCTGAACTAAATGGGCTTGGCAAATCAAAACAATTTTCCCATCCCTTGTGCCAAAACAGTCATGGACCCTCAAGCTGCCACAAGGGAATAAATATCACACAGTTTTCTGAAACTCCTTGTAACACCTGTGGGAGGCCTACGGACCCCTGCCACTGAAACATTATATAGATATTCATGAGACTCATGTGGGTATTCATGTAATAGGTATGGCAGAACAAAACATTTGAAATTTAATGGCCACACAAAAACTGGTCCTGAAGAAAACCTCAAAACTGAATCAGAAGAGATCACTGTTAGGGTTTCAATAGAAAATAGATCCATTGTACAAAACTTGCTAAACACTCAGTATTTCCAAAAAACTTTCCAGAAGACAAGCGACTTTGGATTTTTTACCCTGCAGACAGGATTGAGAACAACCAGGTCTTGACTGCTGGAAAAACTGATTGGAAAAAACCAGTCTGACCTCTTGTTAATCTTATAAAAGGAGTTACAAACCAATTTTGGTACTATGTCAAAGTCTGTCCTTGAGGTTTTTTTCTCTCAAAAGCACATTTTAAGTATACTTTTTCATGGCACAAGTTGGGCCAATTCATCATCTCACTAGGGTAGCCAGACATAGGAGCTGTTTTTCACTCAGGTTAAATGAGGAATCATTTTTCATAGTGCTGACAGCTGGAAATCATGGAAGAACACTGCACTCAAGAAGTTGACCATAAGCAAATTTTGCAGCAGCTGAGTCAAGTGATTCAAAATGTCTGATAACAAATGCCTGGGTACTGTATTGATTTGATTTATACTAAGCATATAAGATAGAGACAGGGAACATTGGAGTAGCAGGCAAAGGTAGCAAAGAATCAGAAAAGATCCACTACCACAACCTTGGGAGAAAAAGCTGAGGATTTTGGCATTGCACGATGAACCATTTCAGCTGTATCCAGGGAAACAATATTTAACAAGCACACCTTTCTCAGTCTTCTTTACTTACCTGTCTGTCATCTATTCCTCTGAAACAACAAAAAAAAATCCTGCTAGAAGCCAGGAAACAGATGGGCTATCTGTGTCAGTAGAGAGAAAGACTTTCCCTTTGCTACTGCTGTGTGAAAGGCAAGAGTAAGAATAACAAAAGCAAACTAGCATTCACCAGCTGTCCATGAGAAGATGAAAATGAACAAATGAACAAAGGAAAAAATCTCAGGAAAAGAGGAAAAAAGATCAAGTCTCTCTAGTGTAAATAATGTCAGGTATTATCTGTAACAACTATACATAAAAAGGATTTGAGAGGTAAACATTATAAAACTCATTTCATTTTCAACATAAAGCGTGTCTTATCAGCAGCTTTTTCTCATGTGTGGCAAGGGAAGCACGCTAATCACAGTTTTGACACTATGCATAGGAAAAGGGCCTATCTGTCTTGGGGATAAGTTGCTTTTTGTTCAGAGCTTTGGAGCTGCCAGTGCACTATGAAAATGCCTCTGGGAGAGAAAAAGTTCACTCCCTGCAGCTTCTAGGATGTGAGGTCCTTTACTTTGACTGGCTTGTAAATGTAACAGGTCTCCTTTTCTTTCCTTGTCTCGCACCTGGGAGAAGAGGCATACACAGAGCAAGGGAGGGAACAAGAAGAAGGGAACGAGCGTCCCTGAAACTGATGGGTTTTGAGTAGCTTGGAAAAAGGTACATAAACACTGCTTCCCTCTGGCAGCCTGACCTGAATGAGGGACAAAGACGTCAGACCTCCCTGAGTCTGTGGTTGCTGCTTTTTGCTGGTTCCTACCATCTTACCTTTTGAGTAGGCACCATTTTCAGGTATCATCAGTAATGACAGCATGAAAGCAAGCACTCTGCAAGTCTCCCCAGGTTCATAAGAAGGGGGCTGTGCAGCCACAGAGGTCACATACAAGGGCGAGGGTTGAGCAGGAACTAGGTATTCCTTCTGGAAGAGGCTCCCCTTTGCCCCCCTACACTGGTTGAGTAAGTTTCTAGAATGACAAACTAGTTGAAATCCTAACCAAGTTTTGTCATTCCTAAAAACCAAAACCAAGTATGATAAAAACTATGTCGGCAGCAGTAGCAGTGAGGGGAGGAAGGCGGGAAGCAGAGACACCTCCTCCCAGGGACCAAAAAGTACATGAATGGCATATGGGGAACAGTAACCTCTAATACCATCTCTTTCTTCATGCTTCATTAGAAAGAAGTGTTTCTTGCTGACAGTCACACTATGAAGGCTGCCAGAAAACAGAGGGAAACTGAGGCTCTTACAGACATTACCCTTTTATTGAGGGCTGGAGAGGCAGGACAAGTTGGGGCCAGGCACAAACTGACTTCCCAGCACCCAGAGGTAGAGCAAGGAATAGCACAAGCTACTCCACTGCCCCTAGCAGGGCTATGAGGTTCCGACACAGGCCACAGCCGAGGAAAGTCTGTCCTCCCACAACCCCTGGTCCACCCAGGGGCCAAGGGTGACCCGGCCTAGCCTTGCTTCCCTCACGACAGTGAGGAGTTTCTGCTGCCAAAGCTACTGAAGAAGGGCCAGTGCCCCGAGAGGAAACTCTCCCCACTCCCAAAAGCAAGGCTGTTATTACCTGCAAGAGGGAGGGAAAGGGCCAGCCAGAGTAAATAAGATTAACTTCAGGTAGGTAACAGCTGAAGCACAGGCAGAAGCCATTTCCTTGTCAGCTTAGAATCCATGAGCTTAAGAAAAGGCAGTCCTAAAATAGCCTGGGACCCTGGTGGCCCCAAAAAGCGGGTTGTAGCATCTTTGCCACCATGGAAAGAAAGGGCACAGAAGTCCCATTAAAGGGCTAGGAAACAGCTATGAAAGAGTGCCCAAAAGGTAAAAGACACTTTGCTGCCCCCAGCAAAAAAAGCTAAGAATGAACCACTGTCCATGTTGCCTGGATTATTGTTTGGTAGTTCCCAGATTGATTTTACTTAAACACATACAGGTATAATGAAGCATTAGAGCTTGTATCGTCCCATTCTTCCTGTACATTACCCTAACAAAAACTCTTCTACTCTTGCTTCTTCATCACCAGTCCTGAGGATACTTTATACCACCCTAAGAAAACAGCATGAAGATAAAAAGCTACCCAAAAAGCATCTTCACCTGAAGCACAGAAAAGACCAAAAGCAAAGGTATCCTGGTTCATCACGGACACACTGAACATGGCTCTGTGAAGAAAAAAAGAAAAAAACAACAACACTGCTAACTATAAAACCAGCAGTGTACCAGAGATCAAGAAACCAGCAAACAGTTTAACATTGCTAATTCAGTTCCATGGTAAGAGCAAAATCACTATTCATTTGTTTCTAGGGACAACGTTTTAAAAAACCCATACTGTAAACAGACCTGGGAAGCAATGATGGCTGATATGTTTCAGACCACTGGACATTAATTTTTCATGTCCCACTTTTTCATCCCAAAGCATTCTCTTCCCTGTATCCCACTTTTTGGATCCTAGAGGATTTCCATGAAGTATACATGCTATTTGTACTTAGTACTTGTCAAAATAGTACCTAAATCCCTAATATTTATTAAACAATAGAAGAGATCCACCAGATTTAACTAGGGCTTACAACCACGTTATACACTTCAACCTCCACTCTTACTTTAAGAAAGCTCATATAGCCTTTAAATTTAGAACTCCAGCTTCTAAGTGTTACATAAACAAAGGCCATTCTTTCTAGCATCTGTTATTTTTAAAATTGTCTTCCTGTTCTTCACCTGGCTTATTATATACAGGGTGAAGAGGAATGCTGACACATAGGGACTGCTTACATTTTTATTCACTAGGCATCATGCTACCTGAATTCCTGAAGAGTGTACAGTCACCCTGTTTTCAAGTATACAGAAATAATAAACCAAGCTCGGTGGTAACCTGCTCAATCTGATCTGCTTTCTTCGTATCTTAGCACATGACTCAAGGTGGGCAGCATAGAAAACCAGGGTGTTGGGATCTCTACTCAAGAACCCCTGCAGCAAAACAAATTTCTGAGAATGTGTTAAAACATTAGTGCTTTCAGAAACAACCTCCTTTCCTTCTTAAATGCAACCCCAAGAAAAAAAAATATTTCTTTAAATTCTTTACTTGCAGATAAACCTGAGGTTTCATACAACAATAAACTGGAGGAAGAGGACAAAAAGCACCTTCGGGAAAGGAAGAGAGAGAGAAGGAGAGAAGTTGCCACAATGATTCTGAAGCCATTGGCAGCTCTGACTGATTAGCAGATGCACCTCCAAGCCAACTCATCTGAACAGATGTCTCCAAATCCAAACACATTAATAACTTGGTATCATTTTTCTTTGCAAGTTTAATTTTATTTTGCTGTCACAGCCAATAAAAAAAAACACAAGCTGGATTTATACCTTTCCTTAAAGTGACAGCTACAGGAAAGACTAAATGAAAAAAGTGACTTGATGACTATTCAAGTGTAAATATAATGACAAGATATAAACAATGAAAATTTTAACTGTTGAACGCGGTGAAGAGATTAAACAAGCCAGAAAACAATACACAAATGTGAAGTGCAAAGTGATCACATCTCATTTTTTCCTCACATCCCAGGTGAAGAGACCAGCATGTCCTCTTAAGGTTACTGAAGAAATGGCAGGGAGGCTATCTCCGCTTCAGTTTCCTCAGAATCAGCTGGAGAGTGGACTTACCCCATCAGCAGCCCCGGGAAAGCTGAACATTTCAGTCTTACTGGGTGTCGTCCAAAACAAATGCCGCACAGCCTATGAAGCTGTATGCTGATGAATACAAAAGTGAAGTAGTTTTAACAGCTCACAGGTAGCATGTACACTAGTCAGCCCAACTGCAAGCTTATCAATAGAGAAAACCATGGCCCAGCATATTCAACTCCGTCAGGAGAATGAAGAGACATTAGATAGTTCATTAGTCCGTCGTTGAGACTCCAGCAGCAGCAGCAGAAAGAGAAGTGTTTATTACACAAGATTAGTATGTTCCCTCGCCCATGCATGTAAGGAAAGCCAGCAGGACTTTTGTTACTAAATTCCTTGGGAGCATTTGAAATTCCTTCCTGATGTGGTGTGTTAGCACAGTGGAGTACAAACTCTGCACCAAATATAGATGTGAGACAGGCTACGCTTTCTCCCTGTAAAGAAGGAAGATTAAGATGCAGATTGTAACCTGCATCTAAGACTCAAGACAGCTGCAAACTGTCCCTCTAACAAGGTAACTACAATGACAGTTTTGCCCCATGTCACTAATTTCCATGCTTAACTTGCATTTACAATTTAGCTGTATTAAAAGACTGTTTCCCTTTAATTATTTGTCAATGTTTATGTATGAATACAGATGTCTGTATTAAGCTTGTGAAATAAAAACATCAGTTAAAAAAGTGACACAGTCTGTTCAGAGACAGTTACACCAGCGTAACTGGGTTCTTAGGACCATCTGTTAACAGTGAAACATCTCTGTTCAATCTTATCAAAAGTAATCAGCCAGCAATGATGCAAAAAGATTAGTACGAGTCATTCGTTTTAGAGGAGACTAATTAAATAATCATACTAACCGCACCAAAACATTAAAGCTGTATTGTTGTTATTGTTTGGAAGGGTTGGTTTAAATGGACACAAGTTTTAGAAATCTATGTTTAGAACAAGTACAGAAGTATGTTGCACAGTCACCTTCTAATAGCACATTACTTTAGGCAGCGGATATTGGAGAGGGTTTATCCAAAAAAGAAAAATTCAGCAAGGGAGTGGAATTATAAGTATTAAAGAAACTCGGCTTTTAGAAACCTTTTTAAAAAGAAGTAATTTATCAGTAGAGTTATGAATAGCAGTGCTTTGTTTTCTTTGAAAAAGATAACTCCATCTTGTATAACCCTGCTCGTTGAAGGTTCACCCTGCTGATCATTCCTCTGCATGTTCTAGTCACGCATTCGCTCTTCCAGACCATGGTACCTCAAACAGCAAGCACGCACCAGGTCCCGCCTCTCCCTTTCACGGAAGCGCTGAATTGCATGACATACTTAGAAGAGGGTTAAAAAGCAGGAATTACTGAAGTCTTCCCCCTCCCCACTTATTTGTCTGGAACTGGGCTGTTAAACAGATGTGTGCTCACTACTGACACCCGAAGTAACAGGGGTGCGACTACAGGATATGAGGATGCTCCCTCACTGCTCTCAGTTTAAGTGGCCCTTCACACCCTACAAAGGATGGCACGTAACAGTTCAGAATTCAAGTCCCACATAAATGTAAGAAGCATTGCCTATAATTAAAAGACTTCCCCCTTGCCGCACCCCCCCAATACTCTTTCAAGTAACTGAAGGGCAGTTAAGTCGGATTTACACGTTTCAGAGCTATTGTTTGCCATCCATAGCAAAAACTCCTGCTGTTATACAATCACCAGGAATAGGTGATTTGTTCCTTGTTCTGTGCCTGGGTGCTCAACCTTCATTTGATCTGAATGCTGCTGCCTGCAGTAGCAAGTGGTTCAGTGCAGTAGGAGAGGTTCAGCGGACAGAAACTTGGTACTGAGATTCTTTATATATACCACTGTTTTTCACACTTCTTCCAAGTGACACTATGACGACTGAGCTGTCTGCATGGTAATGTGTACTACAAGACACCATAGTGGGGAGCAGTAGACTTAATCATGTGGAGAGATAATCTTAAATGAATGTATGCTTATCCTGGTGGACATCTGAGGAAAAACAGAAGCAAAGTGTTTTTTCTGGTGCTCCTTTCTGCTGGAGTGGCTTTTCTTGTAGTCTACCACGCAAACAAGCTCTGGGCTTGGGAAACTCAGTGCAGGCTGGTGAGATTGTATCATCCTTAGGACAGCACCACCTTTCCTGTGTCTTAGCTGGTGGCTTTGGTTTCTTTTTCCAGAACCTGAAGAGTGGAGTTTTTTTCTCCCTTCTTCTGAGGGGCTGCCAACAGCTCCATAGGTCTAGGCTAATGAAAAGATGCCATCTCTGCCTGCTCTCTGCTGCTAGGATGGATGGAGTAGGGATAAGAGCCTACAGCTGTTTCCTCAGGGAGGAAGTTACAGGAGAAAGGAGAGACTGAAAGTTCTCATTTTTATCACACAGGCTTCAGCTGTGTGATAAAACACTACTCAGGAAGTGACAATGCTCTTCCAACCTCATGCTGGGCCATCAGTCCCCTTTGCCCATGTTTCTTGCTCAAGTGTCCTCACAGCTGGACCTCTACAGTTGCAGAAATTGCCCCTTCCCCACACACAAATATGCCAGAAACCAAGGTGTTCTCATGCCCTTTCCCATGAGAACCAATCCATGGACCAGGACCATAAGTAAGAGAGCGCTGTGTTACCTTGGTGTTCTGCACATTTGGCTCACTTGGGCACAAGGAGCAGGTATCCCACACAGCATGGGACCCAGGCAAGTCCTGTGCAACAGGAAGATGCTACAGGAGGATTTCTGTCACAGCTCAAGGTCCTGAAGGAACTTATTTCAAAAGCATAGCAGCCTGTGCTTTGCAGATGACACCAAATTGAGTGGGGAAGTAGACACTCCGGAAGGGAGAGAGGCTCTGCAGGAAGATCTGGATAGGCTGGAAGAGTGGGCCAGCAAGAACCTTATGAAGGTCAACAAGGGCAAGTGTAAGGTCATACACCTGGGAAAACGTAATCGGGGAGTGCAGCACAGACTGGGATCCACCTGGCTGGAGAGCAGCTCTGTGGAAAGGGACCTGGGGGGCCTGGTGGACAGGAAGCTCAACATGAGCAAACAGTGTGCTGCTGCGGCCAAGAAGGCCAAGAGGATGCTGGGTTGCATCAAAAAGGGCATCACCAGCAGAGAGAAAGAAGTCACTATCCCGCTCTACTCAGCGCTTGTCAGGCCACACCTGGAGTACCGTGTACAGTTCCAGTCCCTGCTATACAAAAAGGATGTGGACAGGCTGGAAGGGGTCCAGGGAAGGGCCACCAAGATGATCAAAGGACTAGGAAGCCTGCCATATGAGGATAGGCTGGGAGAGCCGGGTTTGTTCAGCCTTGAGAAAAGGAGGCTCAGAGGGGAATCTCATCACCGTGTACCAGTACTTAAGGGGTAGTTACAAAGAAGATGGAGTCTCCCTTTTTACAAGGAGTCCCATGGAGAGGACAAGGGGGAATGGACACAAGTTGCTCTTGGGGAGATTCCGATTGGACACCAGAGGGAAGTTTTTCACAGTGAGGACAGTCAACCATTGAATAATCTCCCCAGGGAAGAGGTTGACTCAGCCACACTGGACACCTTCAAGAGTCATCTGGACAGGGCGCTGGGCCATCTTGTCTAGACTGCGCCCTTTTTGAAAAGTTGGACTAGATGATCCCTGAGGTCCCTTCCAACCTGTGATAAGTGATACCAGAGATAAGTGTCACTTTTCCACACCACTGTACCCAGTGCTGTAATATCACCAGAAGCCTCCCTTCCTCCAGAGATATGTATAGAAAATCAGTAACTTTACTTGACTGTAGTAGGGAAGAAAAAAAAAAACAAGCAAGAAGTGGTCTGTCAGCATGTCCTTATTGGATTTTAATGCAGATTCCAGGGACATGGACCCTGGATCACCTCTGGAAGGTGCACACTCCTTTGGAGCCTCCCTCATTGTCATCCCAAGACCTGAAAGCCCACCTTGGCAGTGCATTCCCACTTCACAGGCTTTTAATACAGGGTATGTGGCTGCAATGCTCTGCCCAAGGTGCAATCAGTTTTGAGTCTTCAAGAACACTGCTTTTGCTCCCATGACTTCAACACAGCATTCCTGCTCTTATGCCCAACAGCAGTCATGAAAGTGGCAAACTCTCAGAAAGGCCACTGAATTGTTCTGCTGTCTGCTCCAAGCAGCTTCTTGTTCTTCCACCACACAGATTAATGATCATCTGTCTTGGGAACTCAGGTTTCTCCTCTTGGAATCCAGCAGGAGGCAGAAGATGTAGCACTCACCATAGTAAAATAGCATAAAATGGGAGAAATGACGATTTAAAAAAAGGATAAGAAAGAGAAGGAATTCAAACAGGGAGCTGGAAAAGACTGGACAAGATTTTTGAACCAGGAGAAGTCTCAATAAATGATGAACAAGAAGCTGAGAGCTGCAAGAATGAATTAGGGACTGACCATCAACAGTACATGCAAAGGCATATATGGCACTTGGCCCTTTGTAGCAAGAGAACCACGTCAAGGTATTGAAAGAACTCTACATTGTTCAGGATCTGGCTACTGATATGTGTTAGGTACAAGCTAAAAGAGCTTGTGGGAAGGTGGCACACACATTGGTCGAGAACCTAATGTTGCATTAAGTATTGGATCAATTTAAATCACATTTCGATCTCAGCTTCCAGATTAATTTTCTACTAAAGACTAAATTGTATGTAATAACAGTGCTCTGAGAGCCTAAGATGTAGTGAATGAACAGTCAGGGCATTCACTGTAGTACTGCAGTATTGCTGCAAAACAAGTTGCTAAATTGACTGTCTGTGACCTTACTGTCGCTGTTAGACTTGCAAGGTATAGGTTCTATCTATGACCATTTTACACATACACATTTACCATCTGCCAACAGCATCAGTGCTGATCATGCAAACAAACCAGTTGCTCAAATATGTCTTTTCCAAGAGCTTTATCCATCACAGAGCATCCAGTAACTTGTCCAGGATCCTTTTGCCCAGACAAAAGTATTTTCCTGTCAGTTGTGGAATAATTTATTTCTGACCAGTTTTTCCAATTTCTCAGACTAGCTTCTGCTGAAGTATCAGTCCTCTAGTGAACTCTGCAGTCAGCTGCTTTGATTAAGGATCCCCATTGCTTAATTACCTCAAATTTCACACTTGAAAATAGGTTTGCCCATGACAATAACAACCACCTTTGCTTGAAAAAGGATACAAATTGAAGTTTAATGATATGGTGGATAAAATATTTTCTGGTATAGTCTCCTGTGATCTTCCTCACAGTGTGGAGACAAAAAGCAGGCAAGCACTTTAGTTGAAATTTGAAGCCAGACACAAAGCAGCACTGGGACCCTTTATATGTCCCAGGACTGGGGGAGGGTGGAGAAAGGAAATATCAAATCAAGTACAACTGTAAATTTCTTGCAGTTTTAAAATTGCACAGAGGTTCTTGTTTGGTTTTTAACCTTAACACAATTTCTATATGAGAATGCTTGAGGCAGTGTACTGCAGGGTACGTTCTCAGACATCACATCAATTTGCCTGAATGTTATGGTCCAAGAACAGTACTGTGTCCTCACTGGCAACAACAAAATTGCTGGTGTGCTGAGGTAAAATTCACATAATGCAAAATAGCTTTCAGATTAAGGTTTTGACTGGTCACATTAAAAATACACTGACATTTTTACAGAAGGTTTACAGTAGATATCATGGCATCACTGGCTCTGCGGTAGGTTTTGCTCCAGTCTGTTCCTATCCTCTAATCTGCAAATGGTCATAAATCAGGGTGTTACTCTTGAGACATCTTGTCAGGCTCCGAGGTAAAAGGGACATAAATCAAGTAAATTTAAAATAATGCTAAGGTATTTGCAAATCCTTAATGTTTCATATTTGTCTATTTTTGCATAGGTTCTTTAAAATCATGCAATGTTTCACAGTACTTTTCAGATTTTAAAAAAAATCTTAAATAATCCTTTTAAGCTGCAAGGTGGAACATTAGATTTAGGTTTTTTTCTCAGTTATACAATTACTGTGGGTTGTTTCTTTAGCTGAAAATCAATAGAAAGTTTTAAAAATAAACTATTTCATTGCGTCCATTTTTTAAACTCACAGAGCTTGAATCCAACATAAGCAGTTCCAGGAGAGAGTTGAAAGATTAAAAGCCACGTTTCAATGAGGAATCCCAGAACTTGACCTAAATCAATAGAAACTTTTGAGGAGTCCCCTGTTATCCTTTCATTACATGGAAGTCTTCAGAAGGTGGACATAGATGATGTACCTTGTCATCCCTTCTCAATGCAGCAGGATCTGCAGTAACTATGTTTTAGAACCTTGTTTTCAGTGTTCCAGGCATAAAAATATAATACAAGAGTACTTTATGGGCTGCATAGGGTTGTTTTTATTTTTCCCCTACTTGATCTGTTATTTGGCAAATATTCTGTAATTAAACCCCTTTCTCGGAGTTACTCCTTCTCGCTGTGCTAACATTTCTTCTGTTTACAGGGTATTTGATTAACTGCCTTCAAAGGATAAGTTTGATCTTCCCAAACTTCCTTGCATCCCACCTGTTGACACCACAGGATTTTTGTAGTATTTCTATTGTAAATTAAACTCTTAAAAATTCACCAAATGGTTTTATTACACTTCCTTCATTTTTCCCTCCTTTCTTTTTGCTGACTACGGCTCTTCAGGTCTCACTACCATATATAGGAAAAAAAACCCATCACCATAGTGTTCTAAGATGAAAACTATTTGAGCTGTGCTTTTTATATCCTTTGGGGGTATGTGTGATTTCCATGACTATAACATCAACCCACTCCCAAATATTAATGAGGTTTCCTTCCTAACAACCCTGTGAAGCAGGGAATGCAGCTGTCATACCCTCCCAACACACGCACTGGCAGTAGCAACCATTTAACCCTGAAAGTAAATTATTCTTTGGAAACAATGAAGGAACTCTTTAAAATGTCTGTTGGATCCCTTGCAAAGTCTGAGAAAATTGTTAGCGAAGAAGACAGTTTAGTGGCAAACATGTGGACATACCTCTGATAAGGTCCAGAAGACAAAGCCATACCTAGAGAATATGTAACAGCTAACAGTAAATGGCAAAAAGAACTCCAATAGTTCATGTTTCTGTCACCTGCAGGAGCTAACGCCCTGGCTTCTTCGTGAGCAACTGGTTCTGCAGAGGTAATGCACCATGAAATGATGCCTGCAAAAGGCAGCTACCTAATGAATTGGCCATATATGATGGGTGGAAAAAAAAAAAAGACCCGAAACACAAAAACCCCACAACCAAAAAAAACCAACAAACCACCACAAAACAAAACAAAACCCACCAAAACCAAACAAAAACCCACCCACCCTACAAGGCTCATTGAGCATGTGGCTTCTTGTAGCCTTTTGATGCTGTTTCAAGCAAAGCATTAATAAAACCCCTGGCTAAAACTGACCACATTACTGTGTTCCTTTGGATACATTTGTCTTGGGGAGGAGGAAGGCCATGCTCCGAGAGGCGGTGAGTGATACAAAGCAGACAATGGGGCATCACGTTCACATCATCACCACAGATACGTGGAGCAGCAGTCAAACGTGTGGAATACATTGTACAATCTTCACCCTGCTGAGACCAGCTTGCAATTATCTAACATCCAACAAAGGCATGCAGAGCTGCATACAAATGTTCAGAAAGAGAACAGTCTGCACTTAGTACCAGTTTAGAATATGGCTTATTCCCAAGTCTCTAAAAGTCAGACTCGCATAACTCAATCATAATATACCAAGTAACCGTGTTGTATACTTGCCTGTAGAAATGGTTAAGACACCATGAAAGCTACTCTCTTTCCAAGTGGTCTAAAAACTTTTAAGAGGAGAACAGAGCATTAAAAACATTTATCACTGGGCCAAGACTTAAAAAAAAAATCCTGGCGTAATACTTGAGAGAAAAGTCCTACTGGAGCTCTCCAGCCCACTGGAACTCTGCAGCCTCTGACCCGGTGGAGGCATGGGGATCATGAGCAATCCAGGCATGCCTGGGAAGTCAGCAATGACAGTGGGAATTTGCTGCCACTTACCCAGCATCTGCAACTCTTGCTGAGAAAATGAACACGGGAAGCAGAAGCCCTAAAATTGAGATGGCAATCCATACAGAGCAAACCAAGCATAACACAGTGAACCATGTCTGAAAATTACACCATTGAAATGAACACATTGACTCCCCATCTTACGTGTAGCACTGTATTCCTCACTGCAGGTGATTTTTGTAAAAAACCAAACACAACAAACCTTAAACAACATATTTGCATTGTTTGGAACTCCAATGTTTGAGTTGGTTTTGCAACCAAAAAGCACAGCGCAAGAGCCACAGGCAGAGCCATCACTAGTGCTTGCAGTAGTACCTACACAGACAAGTACCCACAGATTACTTGAGCACAGTTTTACCATTTAGCATGTCTCTGTATATCTCACTGACTTTTTTTTGCTGCTAAGGGTCGTACATTTCTAAAGGTTCAGTCACAAGTACAACCATAGATGGTAGATTGACTAAGATAACTAGCACAAAAATCTCTCTCTCAATTAGTTACATTCAACAATGTTCTTAACAGATGGTGTTTATTCTATTCTTTCAGTAAGATAAGAAGTCTCAGAGTTTATAGGGAGGATTCAGAAATATCTGGCAGGCTCATTCAACATGACCTAGAAAACTACTGCCATCATTTCTGATACCTAGAAAATGGGCAAATTGCAAAGCCCTGGCAAATAGCACCTTACCAGCCACCTGATCTCCCTAAAGGCAAGGAATTCCAGAGAGGAAGGGGAAGGGAGCAGAGAGACAGAAGAAAAGCTGGCATAGGCCCAAGGGCCTATCAGAGACTCAAGTAGAGACAATCGGATGAAAGTCAGAATCCACTGGCCTCTAGGAATGCCGGGTGACAGATAAGAACAGCCTCAAGATTGAACTGCAATCACAGAGCCAAAATTAACGTCGGGGTTATTAGGGTGAACGGTCGTCAGTTCCAAGTTGCGCACACAGCTGTCACATGAATGAGTTCGGAGCTTCTGATACTGCTCTGGTTTTGCGTACATTGTTGAGCCCCTAAACAGAATAAAAATGGGATAAAAAATAAAAACCTGCAAATAATCTTAGTGTTTGTAACATGTACTTAATGTAACATAGTACTTTAATGGAACTTGATACTGCACACCATTATTTACTCTAAGGAGACTCAATTTACAAACAAATGCTGCAGAATTGGAGACAGTGCTTATTGACGACAGTAATCTTAATTTACTTTTGTTTGTGCTTTATATTAAATATAGGTAGACTTTTCATGTTTGTTTTCTCTAAATAGATTTAACTCATCCAAATACTAGCCATAGTAACAGCAGCTTTTTTTTTAAACAGAATTGAACAACTAAATTAAATTTTAAAAGATTATAGTGAAAAAGTATCTTTATAAATAAGGTCTGTGAAACTTCAGATCATTTTAAACTAGTATTAATGTAATATTGTACCCCTGCATCAAATGCATAAGAAAATAATTGGATTTCCTCTGCCAAAATACCCTGATAGGGAAAAAACCTACCTTTATCAATGAAGTTACAGAGAAGCCATTAATTTTGAATTATTATTTTTATAGAGAAATTGCTTTGACACATCACTTTCCTACGGAGAAAACATTGGGGGGGGGGGGGGGGGGGGGGAACAAAACACCAAAAAAACCGAGACACAAGTAAATGACAGATCCATCAAGAAAACCTGCAGAGTAATAACCATTCCCACAGGAAGAGTGCATTATCTTTACTGTAAGCAAAATATATTGAGATAACATAAGATTATGTTAGATCTAGAGTTGTTTCATACATAGTATTCTAAAATGATCAGATACCATACCATCTTCCAGTAAATATAATGCTGAATTTATCCAGATTAAATCCTGAAGTTAACCAAATTACGCACACAGCTGATTTTGTTTCAAACCAATTCCCTTCTCTTAATAAATTCAATTTTATTACTAATCTCATGGTTTTAAGTTGTTTATGAACTTCATGTCAATCATTTTTTCATTAGATGAAAGTCTTTAACCTCAAAGGTACTACCAGCGATATTCACATTATTCAACATCCTCCATTCAAAGGGAAACAAGACTAAGAAATAAAGCACAAGAGATGTGTACCAGTCTTACATGGGAACAGAACTATTATTAATATAACACTGACTTATGCACATACTACCATACTTTCATGTACTTACTATCAAAAAGTAAGGAAAAAAACCCCAGACTCTCACTCCTATTAATAATAGTTCAAGAGTAGTTCCCCTTATAGCTACAGTGTGTTAAAAGAGTATTTAATAAGAGAAATTATACAGACTGTGGAAAGGTATTGTGGGAGTGATGAATTTTACTACCATTTATCACAAGAATAACACAAATGACATTTGGGAATATGGACAGAACAAATTTATATTAGATTTTAAAAACAAGATTTTTATTAAGCACAAACAGCTTTTAATACATTATCAATACAAATAGGAAAACATCTGTTTAATGAATTTGATATATCAAAGATTTCATGGGCAGGTTGCATACTGGCACAATAAAAATGATTTTCTTTTTAAATATTTCAAATTAAAATTATAGGGTCACCACTGCCTACCCTGCAGGAACTTTACCTACAGTCTAAAATTACTACATCACCTGGGCATAGGGGGAAGCAAAGAACTACAATTTCATAATATGGAACTCCTAACACTTTCATTAGCACCATTCAAAGCTTGCATCAGCTGTTTATCTAAGCAGCAGCTGACAGGTCAGGTAAAGCTTTACAGCAAATTTCAGTGCAAAGTTTACAGTTCCTTTTCATAAGATACTTGGAATCTATGGTTTCATAGCATGTTAAATAATTATGGCTTGATAGATGTACAGTGTTAAGAAGCTGAGAACATTTACTTTGAAAAAATATGAGACTTAACGGCTGTGAAATGCATTTTAATATATTATGCCAAATTCTGTAATATGCAGACAACATGCTGGATTACAAACTGAAGTCCTATTATGAATTCATAGACAAGGGTCAGTATTAGCTCTCTGGGGTAGTGGCTTCTGGTTGTCTCAGCTGCTGCTTTTTCAGGCTAACTAGCTTCATCTTCTCTCTAATGTGTTCTGCTGCAGAAGCCATATCACTTGGGCTCCCAAAGTACTGCTCAGACCTAAAAAACAAAACAAAACCAAAACAAAAAACCCAAAACCACAAAAAGCTATCAGTGAAAAGTAAGACAGTGTGTGAATATACACATGAACGGCACTAGAAAACACAAAGCAGATAAGAAAAACAGGCACTCTTTCCTCTTGAAATTTGAAAGCCACCTTTAAAAGGCTTTGGAGACTCAGTGATGAGACTTGACAGGATATCTTGATGAAATTATTACAAATACTAAATGGTCCTTTTATATCCAAAAGAAGATTCTTTCAACAGCAAGGCGCTGTTCTATAAGCAGAACTAGATACTTCCTAACACTACTTTTTAGCACTGTTCTCTGGCTATCACCAAGTCAGTCTGGCAGTTTTGAGTACTATAACAATCATGGAAATCTGTCTATACATGAATTCTGAGGCTATACAATGGCTGCATTATTGCAGGACTCTGTATGTGAAGTCAGCCACATGCTGCCGAATTGTCATCTATCTCAAACCAAAAAGAGCACACGCCTGCGTAAGTTGATTTCTCCCATTCAAATACAACAAAAGAAAAGCTGCAATGCTAGGGAAACCACTAACCAAGCTGTCAGCAAAAGCAGGATTTGAACAGAATATATGTTTCAGAAGAACAGGTATCAAATCTAATTATAAAGCACAGACATTGAAGTCTCTGGAAATGGTAGTGGTAGAACAAAGGACTTCAGAGAGTGGGGGGACAGCCATAAGCAGGCAGAAAAGTTATTTCATGTAGGAGTGGTCTAGTTTGACTAGGGAACTCCAAAGACAACAGACTGCACAACTATGCATGGGACCACAGTACGGGCAGATTTTTTTCCTGATGCAGATTAGAAGCCATGAGCAGGACAGGGAACAGTGACCTGCACTTCCAAGAAGATACTGACAAAAGTCCTAAGTTGCAAAGAGGGTGATGAAAATGCCTCCACGCTTTTTATGACATTCTGTGTGTTCCTATATTTCTTAAATATTCCTACTAATAAGTGAACCCTTTTCAAATGGTTACATGCTTCAAAAGTAGAACGCCTAGGGACGGTGAGCAGGGGATCCTGGGATTTAGGACAGCTAAGAACCCATTTTTGAGAAGGACACACAGAACTCTGCTGAAATGCCAGAGGGGTCAGAAACAATGTTGCAGGTTGAGTCAGTCAGCCTAAAGTACAGGTGTATGTATACCTATGGCTATAGGAGCATTGTGTTAAGACTCAGACCTCAAAGTGCGGCAAGCGTCTTTCATAGGGAGCTTTCCCAGGTTCTAATGTTTGTTTTTACTTTAACAGCCCATCTGCAAATTACATTGGTTTTAAAAATAAATAACAGATGCTGCTTTTACAGGGTCACTAAAATCTGCTATACAAAAGTTATACCAAAATACTTCAACAAACATAACACTTCTTGCGGTGTTTCCCCCTGCCCAAGCTATAAAGTCTTCCACTATTTTCAAAATACACTTCTGAAAGGGCAGTAAAAATCACTACTAGTTCAGGCCTGGGTCCATCTTCGTGGGGTAGCACTCCTTACTGAAGGAAACTATCCTGCATCGGGAGCATGATATTTTGGAAATAAGATGACAGGAGATTGATTTTCATGACCAGCTTCCTGTAGCTGTAGTTTTCAGATTGTCTTCAGCTAACCCATAATGCAGGTGCCTGATACCATCTCACAAGGTTTCAGCCTTTAATTCAAAATACTGATTTCAGATCTTATTCACTATGGTGTGGGATCCTACACACCCAGAGACTAGTTACAAGGCTTGGTTATACTCAGGTAGAAGAAATTAACTACAAGCTCAACATCACAAAGTACAAGTGTATTTTACTGAACAGAGAACTGAGTTTTAGTACGGTTGGGATGCCAAATTCAATTTGCTTTTGTAGCCCAAGACAGCCATCAACTGTAAATTAGTATGAATAACTCACATGGGAAGTACCGTTTTATTTGCTGAATAAATCAAATGTAAATTTATCTTCAATGTACTGGATTGACACTTCAGATAGAATTGTGAATAAATTGATCAAAACACTGATTCAAATCTGGTATCTTTTTTCAGGGAGAAGAGATTGGGACTGGTCATTCTTCTGTTACTTCTACACACTTTGCTGGTGTAAAGACTGCGAAACCTAATAACTACGGAGTGTGAAAAATACTTTGAAAAAGTGGGCATATTGTCTTTGGAAAGTTTGAAAGTGGACCTGCCCGCTTTCTGGGAAAAGATTGGAAAGAATTTTTGATGAGTATTAGTGCACTGCCTCTTTAATTTCAGCAATAAGCCTTCAGGGTTCTTCTGCACATGAGACTATTATGAAACTTTACAAAAAGAAGATTCCACAGGCATTAGAAAAACATTTTGCATACCCATCGGGATAAACTACAGGCACTGTTAGTCTGTCCAACAGCGATTTCCCAACTGCTTCAATTTCATCAAATTGCTCCATTTCATTAAAAGCTTCAGGCTGCTCTGGACATTCTTGCAAAATCTGTTAAAAAAAAAAGGAAATGCAGAATAAAGTAGACACGGGATAGCATGTAGTTTAAGTGCCATTAACTGTCAGAGTGAATGCTCTTTCAGCATCTTCCCTGGCGCATTTATATGTGATTAAAATATTCACATAATTCAAGAAAGGAAAACATCAATTAAGCTAGAAAGGATAGATAGACAATGAAAACCCTGAACTATACTACCTTTTACATTACTTTTAAGAGGGAAGAAAAAATATTCTTGCTAGGCAATATTCCAACAACAAACATAAAATGCATAAAAATAGTAACCTGCATCAAGACAGTCATATAAAATGGAAGAAGCCATTATCCTGCTGTATTCAGCACTGGTGCGGCCTCACCTTGAATACTGTGTGCAGTTCTGGGCCCCACAATTTAAGAAGGATGTGAAGATCCTTGAATGCATCCAGAGGAGGGCAACAAAGCTGGTGAAAGGACTGGAAGGCATGTCCTGTGAGGAGTGGCTGAGGACATTGGGCTCATCTAGTTTGGAGAAAAGGAGGCTGAGGGGTGACCTCATTGCACTCTACAGCTTCCTAACAAGGGGAAGTAGAGAGGGAGATGCTGAACTCTCCTCCCTGATATTCAGTGATAAGACACATGGGAATCATTCAGAGCTGCATCAGAGGAGGTTTACACTAAAGAAATGCTTCCTAATATCTACAGAGATGGCGGTCAAACACCGCAACAGGATTCCTAGAGAGGTGGACGATGCTCCAAGCCTGTCAGTGTTTAAGAAGCATTTGGACAATACCTTTAATAGCATGGTTTAATGTGGTCAGCCCTGAAGTGGTCAGGCAGTTGACCTAGAGATCATTATTGGTCCCTTCCAACTGAAATAGTTTGTTCTATAAATATGAAAACGAAGGGCCCCTTACAAGCCATTTCAAAACTAAAATCCAAATCTGGCACAGAGCAGATAGGATTAAAACAGTCTGAACACAAGTGTTTCCAGACAGGTTTGGGACCCAATACTTGCACTTAGTTCTATATTTTCTTCCACTTCTCCCTCTGCCACTTCTTACTTTGTTCCAAAGTAACATGAATATTAATAGTGTATTTTCCTCACAGACTCATTAATATGTCACAATAGTCCTAGAACTATGTTTTTGAAGAGCAGCATATTTTTTCAGCTATCCATTTATTTTTTAAACTTAAGATTGCCTAAAAACATAGCAATTTACTACTGCAGTAATGAAAGAATGCTCATAATACCGACTCAGAACAACTCTCTTAGAAGTTTATGAACCACTGAATTCTAATTTGGTATCTGAGCCATCTGTGGCAACATAAGATAATATATTTCTGCTTTTGTGAACTTCCAGCAACTCACAATACCTACAGATTTGAAGGATCTTCTATTAACACAAACCAGAAACTAATACAAGCAAGGAGCACGTGAATCACCTTTGCATCCATGCCTTCCTTCAATGACAGAATGAATTTATATTCTTTTATCATGTGCAAGGTTGTTGCTTTTTTGCAGTTACCTGCAGTCTATTGTCAATGTTAAAGATACATGCTCTAAATTGCTCTTCCAAAATGTATCACTTCACAGAAAGAATGGTTCCTGGACAAAGAGGGCCTACCTCTTGTGATTTATGTTAATGGCCATTGTCTTGAATTCAGACATTTGAAAACTCTCAACGTTTCCGCCCTTAGCAAGCTGTTACTGAATAGCAACTATCCATGATAACATAGTTGTGGATTGCTCATCACCCTCTGTGGCTTCTAGCATCATCCAGCTGGGCACAGTGGTGAGACACTTGGTTACAGGAGTTTGAAAACCATACCAAGGCAGAGTCTGAAGAAAGCATGTCTAAAACCCTCCAAGTGCAAAATACAAGATACAGCAATACCGCAAGCATGAAAATTAAACTGATGAGGGTTTCATTCATTTACAGTTTGTGAGAAGAATATCACATTCAAAATGCACACAGCTTAAAAGGCAATACTCTCCAGAGACCTTAAATGACCCCATAGCTTTGTATTATACCTTGCACAAAAACACAAACCAGAAAGTGTTCCTTGCTTATAAGAATTACAGTCTAAAGGCCACAAAGAAATGCTTTATGATCAACAGAGTCTCTGAAGAGTTAAAAAAATTCTTCCCAGCCCCAGCTCAATGCACCTGAACTTCACAGCTGCTGTTCTCCTTTTTGTTAGGCAGGCCCTATACCAATATAGGTATGCAAGCAATAATTGCGTTAAGTATTGAAATTAACAATTAGACAGATATGCTTAAATTCTTTTCTGCCTTTTTTTTAAAAAATTTAGAAAGGAAAAAAGTATACACTGACAACTTTATTTTTCTTATATTTTCTTTGCTAAAATTCTAATAAGAAATTTTTTTTCTTAGGAAACACAACACTCACCTTTTCAGCACTTGAATGAAAGGCAACAGCTGTTTCCAGCCGGTGCACTCTTTCTTCAGAAGTTATTGTAAACTGTTTCCATACTCTGTTCAGTCTTGGAAGTGTGTCCCCTGAGGACCTTGAAGTGCATCGCAGGGACTGGCACAGGACAACAGTTGCCTGCAGTAACTGTCTCCCATAATCATAAGTACTCTAGAAGTTGAATGGTATGGGAAAGTACACATAAAAACGGCATTTAACTTAGGAGCTAATTAACATCTCAAAACAACAGCAGACAAAGGTTATGACGCCTCCTCAGTTTAGGTCCACGAAGTATATGGAACTAATCTGGTCTACTAGAGAGCACTGCTGAAGTATTTATAAAATGGTAACTACCAAGCAGTGCTTTTGCTCTTTAAAAAACAACAATAAAAATCCTGTTGTCTAACATTTATACTGGCAAAAGAACATAGCTTCCTGAAAATACCAAATAGCTGCTTGGATCTTACAAAGGGAACTTGATATCTACTGCCAAGATGACTGTCTCACTGACTTAACTGTCACCATGTTTGTGGTCACCCAGCATCCAGGTGCATTGTGGCACATCATTATAACAGCAAGCTACCCCTCCTGTCATCATCAGTTCTAATTCATCAAGAGAGAAATCAGTTCCAGTGTAACAGGTGCAATTTGAGAATATCACATCTGTTAATTGGCAAATCTGAATTAGACATTCCTAAAAAGCAGTATACATCTGAAAAAAGCATCCAAAAAGGTCCAGCTTGTACACTTTTTATTCGTTGGTGAAATTCTTTCACAGGTACCCGGCATCTGTTTGCTTATTCAAGATTTGCAAACTGGTGTGCAAACGTGCCCTATGGCTTCAATGAATGTAAGTAGACACTCTCATACAGCAGGATTCTGTACAGCAGGACTGTAGCTGGCTGCTACAGTCAAGAATTAAAGCTGTCAGTTCTGTTCAACCACTAACTCTGCTGGTGCCAAAACTCCTTGTGCGAGCAGGACCATTATACACCAAGAGTCAACTCTATCTGGAAAACCAGTAGAAAGACAGGCTCTATTCCATGAAGTACAGCACAAAATAGACTGAAACCAAGTGGCTCATGCATATTTCAAGTATTTTGATTGCAGTCCTTCAAAAGCCATTATAAAGACTGTTTGAAATGCACACCTTTTAAAGCAAGTCAACGTGAACTTTAAGTTTTGTGGTTTGCATTGCCTATGTGAAGCAGAAAAAAACTAAGGTAGTAAACTGCAGGGTCGCTATTGTTGATGGAACTTCAAAATCTCGTTAGGCTCATCACCAATTCTAGCAATCTTGATTTCTTCATTCAAGCACTGAGGCAAACCATTAAGACTAGTAACAGCTGTTCCATGATTGTCCATACAGGTACCAGTTCTATTTAGATCTTCTGAACATGTACAAAACCCATATTGATAAAAAGTAATTAATTTCACCTGTGCAACATCAACAAATTTTCGGTGTTTCTCCAGTAAAACTTTTGTTTCTTGAGCATCATCTCCCAACCGGATGTGTGTCTTCAGCAGAGCATCCAGCAGTTCACTTAACCATTCTACTGCCTTTAAAACAGAATTTAAAAGAATAAAAAATAGCAAATTGAAAGGAAATTAATCCAGAAGGGTAAAGTAAACTTCAGTCCTAGCATATTATTCTGATATGGAAAAAAGCGGAGATATTTAACTGGTAGATCATGCCTGCAATCACCAAATACACTATTTTCAGTCATTGCTATATGCTTGATTTTCACCGTACAAATTCACTAAATAAAACTACATTTGAAAGTGACAAAAATACTGTACAACTATCAACCCCTATAAGTTTAGCCAGTGGACTACAAAGACCAGAATGACGAAGTTCCATAGGCATTTCCATACCTGAGCAGCATCCTCTTCACATTTAAATAACTGTACCATCTGAAGCATCTTCAGTCGCCGCACGTCCACCATATCCTCACACCTTAAACAGTAGCACAGACAGACTCACCAACACATGCCGAGGAGACACAATACACTGAGTTTGACAGCAGTGTTTTCAGTCAGCAACATTAAGATGCAAGTGTTCATGAAAAGGTGATTAAAGCATTTTTGGGCTGTTAAGCTGGCCAAAATATGCCACCCCTTGCATAACAATAAGAAATGTGCAGTAGATGGAACTGAGCACTAGAACCCACTGAAATCATGATCCTCAAGACTCCGTATATGGCTATGCTTTCGATAGCAACACCAGCAGTAGCTACAAGGCCTTCCTGCTGCATTGCATGTTCCCTAACTTGTTCCAACTGGTGAGATTTGAAGACCACACAGACTAGCTAAGACAGACTTTCTCCTACTGAAGTCTAGGTGAAAGCTGGCTGAAACCTCACATAATTCTGAATTGTACTGTGAGCTGGTGGGAAAATTTTCTTGGTGAATAAAATGAGGACTGTTTAAAAGATGTTAATACATCTTTCCATTTTTGTCAGAAAAGATTTTAAGATCTCATTCATATAAAATCTAATTCTAATCCTCTTGTTCTGAATTAAGCACATTTTGCACTTCTTTCTATAGTCAGAATTAAAAAAAAAAAATATTAAAAGTGTGTTTCTTTCCACAGTGAGAGCTAAGCTAATGTGTTTAGGAGAATGACCTTTCCACTTCAATTTCAGAGCCTACTAAGTAGATGGCAAGATTCAGACTCCTGTCCAGTGCAAATGGAATTACTAGTGTCAACAACAGCACTATAAGTGACTGCAGAAGACTGTATGCATGTATCTGTTTTTTCACACTGGTTGCAAACATAAGCACTTCCAAAGAACAATCATTAGCATGCTGCGTTTTGTTACATGTCCTGTAGTGCTGTGATGTTTACAGAAAGGAAATTTGTTGATCTGATAATGCAGGAACACAGTTTATGGGTTCTAAAAGCATAACTACAGCAGCAAAATGCCCTAAAAAATAAATATTATACTACAAATGTATATAAATGAGGAACATTCAATAGATTTGGGGAGGAAAAAAAAGTGTCACAAAGATTACTATTAAATGCTACTGAGAGAGAGTAGTCCTTATACTTTTTTGTCTCTTGTCCAGGCTAAAGAACCTTGTTTATTCATTCATCACCTGGAAGCTGCTTCATAACTTTGTCTGAACATTTTATTGACTTTTTGATCCTCTTATTGACTTCCCACAATTCTATATCCCTTCTGAGAACAGGGACCAGAACTGCATAACACTTAAAACACAAATGGACTACAAATCTATACAGTGACATAATAACATTTGCTTTCTAATTTTCTATTCCTTTCCTAATAATCCGTAGCATTCTACTTGCTTCTGAGCCATGATTTGCAAAAATTGCTTTAATGCTCAAAGTTTTAAAATGCTTAGCTTCAAGTTAACAGCTGGTTCAGACTCCATTACTACATATATAAGTTTTCCCTTCTCCCATGTGCATTTCTCTTCTCAGTACTGAATTCCAGCTGCCATTTTATGGCACAGTAACACGTGGTCATCTATAGCTCTCTGCAGTTGGCCCTCTAAACAGTTTGTTGTGCTACTCAAGTAAATAGGATTCAGAGGACATAGTTAAAACACCTTCTCTTAATGCTATCAAAACACATGATTTCCTACACTAAGCTCCCTAAGAAAACAATTTGTGGGTGGTAGAATTAATTCCCAAAATGAGCAACTTCATACTCATTAGACCTTGTTGTTCCCTAGAGGCACCTCTTCATTCAGCCATTGCCATCAAATTTCAGGCACTTTCTATGGAGAGTACTTTATTGTCTCAGGGGTTCCAGCAGTAAAGAGCAACATCTGATTCTTTCACACAGTTGAGTAGAAAAATGCACTACCATAGCCAATCCAGTACTACTAAACCTTTAAAAAAAAAACACATAATCAATAGGGCTTGGAAGAAGAGAGCAATGGCAAAATCCACCCTTCTTGCATATTCAACTCTCCAGTATTTTTCCCTACCACAACTTCATTCCCCACCCTATCTTTTTACAAAACTCACAAAAAAACCCATATTTTGAAAACCGAACTCTGTGACTCCATTTTATACCCTGTCCACCTGACACCAGCTCTTCTTTCTTATCATCTTCAGGAGTGAAAATACCAAGCTCAAAGAGTAGAGCTTGTGAAAAAAAGAGGATAAACAAGTCTGTACATAATTAACACATAATTTTAGAGCCATCATCACTACTACAGCCTTAGCACACCTTCCATCTCAAACTGCTAACGTAAAAAATGCCTTTTGCATCCATTCCAGAAGTCCATATAAATGGAATGTATAATTTCTGAGCATTTTCAAGTACAGGAAAGCACTCAAATAACTCCATCCAGTATCAAAATACAAAAGGTGCTTGGATGTAGGAATATACTACAACAGATTAGACAGGAAAGCTTCTGTCCCATTTAAACATATCACAAATATAAATCACAGTTGTATTACATCCTTTAACTGAAGGCAAAGCAAAATGGTCTCATCTATATATATGGGGTTTTTTTTTCCTCTGTGCGTGTGTGTGACCTATCACCACAAAAAAAATCTTAATGACTAGAACTGTTGTTATTACCTTTGTTTCCTAAGCTGCATATCTTCCATCACTCCTTGGATATGGTCCACATTTTCTTTGTTTTCAATGGTCACATCTTTTCCATAGGCCCAAGATGCCTGATTAGATATCTGATCAAGAAGACTTTGACCTTTCTCACGCAAGCCTTGCAAGCCTAAGTCTGAAGAAAAAAAAAGAAAAAGAGAAAGAAAAAAGTCAATGGCCACACTTATAAATTTGGGGTTTTGGTTCCTCCTGCCCCAGCCAAAGGAGAGATACAAAATGCAACAGAATCTGGAATGGAAGGCTGGAAAGCGAAGAGGACATTACTATCTGTCCTTCACTACCCTTTCCAACTTTTAAGTTTGAGTGAACATTGGTCCATATTAACAATGAGCTACAGCTTTGCTATTTTATGACCTAGCAGATAACAAAAGGAATGAAAGCTGACAGTGAGTCTTAACTTTCAGCATATAAATAGCTAATTAATGTCTTTCATCCACACAGTTGCACAATGCCTACAATATTTATCACTGCTAAGCAGTTGTAGCCTAAATGTTCTTCCATGGCTGGCAGAAATTACTACTTTATAGTACATCCGATACGGCTGATGTATTTCAGTACAGAAAAATCTATCAACCCTTAGAATCTGCTGCTACGTCTATTATCTGGCAGATCTACTATCTGTTTCCCAAAGGAATATCTAGTTTATGCATCAAACATATTCCAAATCATAACTGCTTCTACCATATATGATTTTGCTCCAAAGCTCTTTCTCCCGCAACATGTTGGACTAGATAATCCTTGTAGGTCCCTTCCAACTGAAATATTCCATTTTATATGCTTGACAGTGTAGCAACCATAAATGTGCCATTTATTAACATATACATTCATAACTACTGCAAAATACTCCATATGAGCATTCTAAAACTGAGGGGATAACAATCCTAATCATCAGGGCATCAGTTCTGAAGACAAAAAGATCTAAGCACTAGATGAGTGATGATTAGGGGGAAAAAAAAAACTTGTCTACAGATGAAGTGCATGTTAATGGTATACAACAAATATATTACATGTAAAATACCTAAAGAAAATATTTTCAGATCATTTTCCCAGATAGAACTACTACACAGTAGATACCATAAGCAAGTCAAAGGTAATTAGGTGGAACATTACTTAGCTAGGAATCAGTATATTTTTTTTTCTGCTGTCTTTTTTTAGAAGGAGTGATGGGATTACTGGAGTTTTTCCTGTAATGCATTCATTAGAATGTTTGTGTCTGAAATGCAGAAATATTTTGCTTACCAACACTTTTCAATTTCTCTTCCAGTAGCTTTAAAGTTTGTTGAATTGATGCTCCATCTGCTGGTGCTACATCTACACACAACATTCCTAGTAAGCCATCCAATTGCTGAGACAACTAAATGAAAAACAAATACTGATATTTAAAAAGTTTTGAGCTTCAGATGGTTGGGTCTGCAATCTTTTTCTAAATGTTTGGAAATCTGTCATTTCAGAAGTTTCTCTTTGCATCTATAGGAAATGAAAGTCAAGATGAAAGAAAAATGACCCATCTGCCTATAATATCCCAAGAGCACACATCCCTAGATAGGGGCAGAGGTGGGGGAAGGGGCTTTTTTGAGGCAGGGTTTGTGGGGGGGAGGTGGGGGTGTTTCTTTGGTTTTTTTTTTTTTCTCCATTTGTTTGTTGGCAGTTTTTTAGACAAGTATAGGAAAGGATTAAATGACAATTTAAAAAAGAAACTATGAAAACTACACCAAATTGTGGTTAACGCATATGCCTCTAATTAAAAAAGAAACAAACAAAAACCACCCATACAAGAGGGTGGGGAATAAGCAACTTTAACTAGTAACCATTTTATTTCAAATGCTGTTGAAATGTAAGACATATTACAAAGCACTTTCATCCTGAAAAAGGGTAAATCCATCTTCTCAGTATTTCAATTTTAATAAGTGAAGACTGACCATATTTTCCAAGTGACATTTTATTCCCCACCTCCTCCCCCCAAATTTTTTCCAGTGTATTCAACATTTATAATACTAAGGCAATAATATATTGACAGGTGAGCCTGTGAAAAGTCAAAAAGAAAAACTTACATCCTGGGCAACACTGTGGAATTCAAGTGCTGCTTGTAATAGATTCTGTCTGAATTCCAGCTGACTGGCCTGTCGATAACACACATCACTCAGCTGTTGCTGCAGCGCTTTCAATTCCACAAGATCCTCCTCATCCCCTGCATTTAGAAGGGCTGCTATCTGCTGATTAAGCTCAACATAAACAGCAAACCACTCCTACAAACACAAGATAATCAAGCATTAAAATACCAAACAATTCTATTTCTCTTAAAATGGAATACATCTAACCACAGACTAATCAATAATCAGATTAAAAGGGAACTTTACAGCTTAAACAATAATTATGAAAACTCACACAAGAGGAAAACACGTTCCTAATTTCAAATCAACCCAAAAAGCGCTAGGTATATTTTAATATGTGTACTGTAGTATAAAAAACATGGTGCAGAAAGATGGGTAACTTACACGGTGTGGCTACTAGCTCCCATCACAAACTCCCACTCAAACTTCTTTTACTGAACCAACAGAGGAATTCCATTTAAAAAAAAGAAAATTCTAATGCTTACATGTCTACAGTGCTCTACTGAAACAAAAGACCTTTTGGCAAGTGGTAAGCTATTACAAAAGAGCTGTTCATAAGACTATCTAGGTGTTACTTTCAGTTATGAGACTGAAACCCGCAATAGTTTCCTTAAAACATTCAGAAATAAATACTACCAATGACAAAGTGGAAGTTATCTCTATCTTCTGAATAAAACAGAGTATCCATGTACAGAAACTTCAGAATGATCCTTTTTTCTTATTTAAGGAAAGCTTTACACTACTCAATTCAAATTGTGTAGATTTGTTTTTCCATATGCTTTGATTACTGAATACATACGTAGGGGTTAGTTATGTTGTGGTCCTGGTATATTTGCAAAAGAAAATAGTTCAAACACTTAACAATTTCGGGACATTTAAAAGTGACTTGATACATCAAGATCACATTCACATCTTGCATGATTGAGATGCCTGTAAAGCAAAACATGTTTGCTCCACAGCTTTTATTTTGGCCTACAGTAAAGTGACCTTCAAATGCCCTATGTATTTCTAATGCTATGGAATAGCACCATCTATTGGCCTAAAACATCTGATTTAATTAGTATTCTTGTCACACTCCTATTGGGATGTTTGCAATTTTTTAAATGATGCCTTCAGCTTTTGCACAATTTATTTACAAAGCATGCAAAATATAGAGAGTAAATATCCATATTCTGAAAATTTTTTTTCTTTTTACCCAAAGACGCCTCTACCATCTGCTCACAGGAAGAAACAGAGTATGAAAAGATGCAAGGAGAGAAAAAAAAAAGTAATGAAAAGTTAAATTAGCAATCAGCCAAAAATTTAAGAGCAGAATAAGTCTCTCACCTACCCCAAAAGGGGCAACTAAGATGATGTATGGAAACACCTTCCATTGTCACACACATACTATAGGTATATACGTTCAATAAACTCAGTTTACACATCATAACTCTTGTTATTACCTTTAGACACTGAACATACAAATCAAGCTTATTGAGTGGGACAAGTCAACTACAATATGAGAAGCCAAACACAAAAATCTAGATTAATAATTTTTTAGTTTCTATTTTTAGCATTAGAAGTAAGTAAAATAGTCACAGTAATTGATTTTGGTCAAGCTATGAATGAAATTAAGAGACTGGCAAAACAGATACAAAAAGTGTATTTCTGATCCTTTCTATAGGGGAAGGTTAGGCACAGCTGTGACAGCTCAAAATGATGGAGAAAAGGCGAACATTTACTCAAACATAACAGCTGCAGTATATTGCTCATGAATAAAACAGTCAGAAAACGAAAACCCAAAATAACCTACTGCCCAAAGAAAACAAATAAGAAACCCCGCCCAAAAAAAACAAACAAGAAACAAACCAGAACAAAAAAACACCCTAAGAAAATTATTTTACTTCAATTTACTCTGAAATGAAAGCGCCCATCTTTAAGACAAATCAAATGTTTTTGCAAGTATCTTCAAAATAGAAATAATATAATAAACAATAAATAGAAGATGAGAGAAAGCAAGTGTACAAGCTGTCACTTCAATTATTAGGAGAAAAAAATAGTTTCAGAAATAGTAATAGGAAAATAATGAAAGAGAAGTAGTATTATGAGACGTTTAAAAATAAAAGGAAAAGGCAAAGCACTTTTTCCAGTGCTGTTGTCCAAAAATGTTTTGAATTTATAAACAGGCATCTAAATTTAAGGTAGGCCAGTGGCTTCCCAATTACTTCTTTTAGTATAAAATTTAAAATAATTTTTCTGACTGTTGTTTCTACAAACTCCAGCCAGCTCCTGAGAACCAAGCAGCATTCCATCTTGTCAGTGCTTTAGTGATGAGCAAACTGTATACCAGCCTGCAAACTCTGGCAGGATTTCAATGATTTCAAGGACTGTATTTAGCCCCAGCTAAAGCATAGTTCTCTGCTCTAGATATCCAAGTAAGAACAAAGTATTTTCACTCTTGTTTTCTCTTTTCAGTTTGAAGTGCTAATATGACTGAAACATATTAAGAATTATTTTTGTCAATGAAGCAAGCAGGTTGGTTTGTCTTTTCTTTCCAATTAGGATTTTAACTGTAAGATGTTTGATACTTCAGAAGGTACTGGTTTTCAGAGTAGAACATTGCTTGAAGAGCTTAGAGGAATGACATGGGATTCACGTGACCAAAACACACAAACACACTTCTCCATATGAGCAAGGAAACCGTACCCAGAGATGTAGTCAATAGAACCAGTGTAGTCTAGGGCACAGGCTTCCAAATAAAGGTTTGGGTTGGGGTTTTTGGGGTTTTTTGTGGAGTTTTTTTGTTGTGGGGTTTTTTTGTTGTTGTTTTTCGTTTTGCTGTGGTTTGTCGTCGTCATTGTGTCCGTGTCATCCCCCCCCAACTTACGTCAGAAAAATTATAAAACAGCAACTAACCACTTTGCCATGACTACAAAGGGACTTAGGAAAAGTCCAAGAATTGTCAATGTCTACATCAATGAAAGACAGAAAGAGGAAAAGCACTGTGAGCAACTTTGTTCCTTTAGGAACACCAAGTATTCATATGCCAATTGTAATTAATCATCCAATGAAAACAAAATTCTACTGAACCTTAATAAAACTTCAAAATTAGAAGCAAAGGCATCAAGTCAGTACAGTTACAAAACAGTCTCTGCAAGATTTCATTATGAATATAAACTATATCTTAAGCCTTGATCAGTGAAAGCATTAAGCCAGTTTCAGCTACTAGTAAATGTAGTTTAATAAAGATGAAAATACTAAACACATTCACCTGAGAAGTACAGGACTTCTCAGCCCTTTTGGCAGTGAGGAAGAAGGAAATTTACTCCTCCTCTCAACATGAAAATATTAGAACCCCTGTAACATAATAAAAATAAAAGCAAAAAAAAATCAAAGCTAGAAGTCTATTTTTCTACAGTGGAAGACAAAATAATGTGTACACATAATGACCATATTAAGTTCTTAAAGTGCTCAGGTACTTTCCTCTGTAACCCATAAAATCATGCACTATGCAAAATTCCTAGATACTCTAATCAAAACACATTGCTCATAACTGCAAGTACTTAGAATTATTTTGCTACTTGAAAAGGGTATGGGAAGTCTTACACTGTGCTGACTCTCAATCTCTTCATGTTTCTGTTGCAAAGCTTGTGAAGCTCTAATTGAATCACCTATTCCCCACTGGGTTCTGAGCTGTTCTGATCCAGGTCCTTCAAGCCAATTGACTACCTGTCAATAAGATAAAAATGACAAAAATAAAGTAGCAAATCAGTAGCAAGAAAAGTGGTATAAAAAGAATTATGTAACATAAGCAGAAATATTTCAAAGTAAGTATACGTTTATGAAAAAAAATCTTTTTAGAATCTGTAGAAGTCTTCTTGTTGAATCCATTCATATCTTCAAAAGCATTAAGTAGAAAACACTTTTCATTAACCTTAGCCTGTCAGCTCCATGAAAGCAGGTGGCAGCTAGCAAAAGATTTGTTACATACCTACTTTGTCATTTCTATCTCTGTCAATAAGAGAGCTTAAACCACAATTTTCTAGATGATGGACCTCATAGGCAATAAAAATTCTTGTCTGAACAAGTGAATTACAATGTACAGCTATATTCATCCTCACACCTGAAAGCTTTCTCCTTATTTTGTTGAATATATTAGCACTCAAGTACAGGATATGTACTCATTCCAAAATTAGATTTACACAACAATTTAGTATTTCATATACTTACATCTTTTCAAGTTGCTCTATTCAAATAACAGAAGCCTCTTACGGAGTCTGAATGGCTGTACCCCCTGAATCTGCCTTTGCAGAAATCTTTGCAGGGTCATGGCAACACAGTTTTGGACTACAGTAATGGTTTCTATTATTATTCTGAAACTATTTAATTTGATGTTGATATTATTCAAGGCAAATCAGAGTATGTAAAATTTTGGTTTCTTATACACATTTGAATTATCTGCTGATATCTATGGCAAAATTTTATGATAAGTTTTTAAACATCTAGAAAACAGACAGCCCTGATGAAACCTAGTGCAAAAGTCACTATTGGAGTTCTGAAATGAGGAAATGCAGGAATACCCCCCACATTCTGAACATAAATAAAAAAAGCATAGGAAGCCAGCTTTCTCTCTTTAACGTGACTTTTCTTTACAGAAAGGTGACAGAACAGTTTCACACAGTTTTTCAGGAAATAGAACACAATACACAATGTAACACCATAACTGTGATGACAAATGAAAAAGGAACTAGACCATTTTTCTAGGGCTGCTAGGCAAACATTGCAACAGTAATAAAGAATGACCATTACCATTACAGAAGGTCACTCAATTCATCCGACCTTTTAGTCATCACACCTGTCTTCCTACCTTCTCTTTTCACCCCCCTGCATAAGCAGCACTGTTTTAGAGCATATATTCTTTGCTCCAAAAGCATCCTGGGTCTTCCTTACTTTTATCATTTCTAGGGCAAATTAAGACTCTACAGTTCTAGGTTCTTTTTGTTTAAAGAAAAGTTTTTTGTGCTCAGCACCTCTGCACAGCCATCTCCGGTTAAATACAGAATGGACCTAGAAGCGAAGGCACCCAGATGCCCCTCTAACCAGAGTGTGGCCTGGAAAACTCATGTGGAAATGACAGTTCTCATTCAAACCTGAAACAGTGTGCAAGACTACTGCTTAGCAGCGCCTTCTCCAACCAAGACTACCTCCCCATTACAAGTTTCCAGCGACTACTGCATTGCCTCCGAGCTGCTTAGCTTAACACATGGCCATTCTTGTGTGACAGATACTTGACCTGAGGAGAGAAGAATCACTAAGGGTCCTGGAGAAGCAAGCAATGTTATTTTAATAAAATATGTTTTTAAATGGTTAATTACTAGACTACTGCAAGGCCTGGCATTAATTTTTCTGAATTAAGATTAGAAAAATAGTAATTAACACCTCTGCCCTAAGGAGGGAGAAAGCTAGATTTTATCGTAACATACGGAGTGGCTCATCAGCAGTCTGTTTAGGAGAATGTTCTGCTCATCAGAAAACATCTGGAAATCATTGCCATCTGCAGAATGAAAGATGAAGGGAAACAAAACTATGGAATAGAAGGAAGAATGGCGGTTAAAAAGAGAGAGTAGGGTATTGAAGATACAAGAGAAGACAAGTGGTTATGAATATGAGGGGTTTGAGACAGGAGTAAGAACTAAGTGGTTCACAGTAAGCAGAAAGAGCAAATAGTGAAAATGAAACAGGAACACAAAAGCAAGCCAGGAGTGGTTAGCAATATAAAAAGCTATATAAAGAACGAAGTAGGAATGTAATTGTAAGGAAACCTAACAGGAAATCAACATACTAAAAAAAATAAAAGAAAATTTAAAAAAAAAAATCAATCAGCAACACAATGGTAAAACTTTCTTTTACACACCCGTTCCAACTGAAAACACTACAAGCATGTTTACTGCAACTTCTGTTTGTTTTGGCAAAAAATTCCACAGCACTTTGCCTGAAACGGCTTCCTCCAAGTCCATCATCTCCTTACTTTTCTCTGTAAGCCTAATTTTCTCCCATAAACTAAAAGGAAATTAAATCAATTTCTAGATTTAGTAAGTTTTCCCCATACCTTTGTATGCAATTTAGAGAGCTTTTAAATGCACTTTATAAAACTGATAAGCTCAGTAAAACACCAAAATACATTTTTCCTGCGTACTGTGACTCAGTTCACTTACTATGCAGCATCCATATGTAGACAGAGCAAACAAAAAACTATTTCTAATACAAATATTGCAAAATGAGGCTGATGCCCCAGTGGACAAGTCTATTTAAATGCATTAACAGTTTGCTGAAGTACGTTATAAATTTCATTTCAATCAGCACATCTTGTTCACCCACTGTAACTTTAACTCAAGAAAGATGCCTCACCTGATTGTACCCACAGCCATAGTAATATATTCTATACAGTACTATTTTCATCTCTGTTTTTATTATTTCCAGCTCAAAATATCTAGAGATGACATTTGCTTTTTTATATTTTTATAATAACCTGAATGACTACATAAGGGAAAATTATTTCTTGAGTAGATTTATATTTTCAATGCTAGAAATAACAAGATTAACTTTTATCTTTACCCATACCTGGAACGCTGTAAAGTGCAAGTACTTGATTTTCACTCCTCATGTATTAGAAATGTCAATATTGAAAGGTTAAAAGAAATATCCATTCCATTTTATGCATATTCAAACAGTACAGAAGCTTGAAAAAAATATAAATCTAATTTCAAGTAATAAACACAAGAGGAATAAATTAATTCCATTTCCTTGCTTTTCTCTACTGAGGAAATGTTGAAAGTGCTAATTACATGCCTGTTTCCAAAGGACCAAACCAATTCATTATGACCTTTAACACACAATTGATTAGGAAGATTTGTATTCATTCTGGTCAGGGTAGCCTTGAAATACAGAGAGTTTAATCACTTTACTAAGCACCAAACATTAGACAAATTAAGGAATAAGGAATGGCTTATTTTCAGTAACAGGAACTTAACATGAGGAGAGGAAAGTTACCAACTCTCAAGCAAGATTACAGTCAAATGTGTCATTTGTGAGTGTTCCTCTCTTCATTAACAGGTCAGGCATTTGACCCTTGACAACCTGAGGTACACTGCCACTATACGCAACAAAGCGACAATGTGAAGGTTCTTCAGCACAATGGCAAGCGAGCACATTTCTCATCACCTCCATGTATCAGAATAGTCTTCAGAAAGTCACTGTGGTACCCGCTATGTAAAGCGTCAAGTAAAAATAACAGGTCACAGTTTGAGGAGCGAAAGCAGGCATGAAGCTCTCACTTCTAAGTTTTGCAGGAAACAGTCTGGGACTTGAGTTTGAACCTCCGCCTCACAGTATTCAAAAGCAACTCCAAGCTTACCTGCATTACCTTCTGCTGAATCTCCTCTAGTTGTGTGCGCTTGCTACGTTGTCTGCAAACCTCCTGGTAGCGGGTATATTGCTCTCTGAGCGAGTCTAGTAGCTTCATGACCTGTGGCTGAGCAAGTAGCTCATCATCCATTGGAGACCAGGATACCCCTCCATCTGAACCATTGAATCGACGCTGTTGTAACTCAGATAGTAACTCATGACCTTTAAGAACACATTTAATGATGCCGTTAGAGTCAAAAACAAGTACAAAAATTATTACTAAGTATGCCTGCCTTTACACCACCTGGTAGTACATTTTTGCAGCTAATCTTTCATGCATTGGGCACATTTAATGATACCATTTAATGCAGAGCACTGGCCACAGTTTGTGGGATGTATCAGTCATGAAACAGGTATGTGGTAAATTTTAGATATATAAAAGGGATACTGTGACCTTAACATTCATATTGATTAATGTAAATAAACAATTACAAAGCACAGTCTTGAGACTTAACTATAAGTATTCTGATTTACTTCAAAATACTGTGTAGCATCCAAAGTATCTCTCAAACAATTCCTATTCTTAGATTAAATGAATTATCTAGA
The DNA here is from genome assembly GCF_949628215.1 of Phalacrocorax aristotelis. NCBI lineage: Eukaryota > Metazoa > Chordata > Aves > Suliformes > Phalacrocoracidae > Phalacrocorax > Phalacrocorax aristotelis. The sequence goes on from NC_134280.1 coordinate 26,967,190, forward strand.
AGCACTAATAAATTGAGCATATAATTTCTCTGTTATCTTTCATGACTTTTATAACATGTACAAAACTGTCATAGGAAGTGTGGAGCTGAATACAAAGTATTTTAACCAATAATTTTTTCCTCACTGTTCTCACCTTTTAGTTTGTGCTCTTAAGCACCATATCAGGGTACAGACTCTATAGAGTATAACAACTTCTGTATATGGGAAAATAGTATGTTTTGACTATCTAGTCCTGTATTTAAACTGTTCAAAGAATGTTATTGTTAAGTTGTTGTAAAGTCTTCAGGATGTAAACACCATGCTACTAGTAAACCCAGATCATTAATTTTTTCCCCGAAAGCTCAACAAACAAGTTAACAAATAAAACAGTGTTTGTTCACTAAAGAAATGTCAGTGTAAAAGTGAAAAATTTGCCAATTCAGTATCATCGGTTCTGCAGGTCTTCCAATGGTAACATGCCAGTTCACTAAGAAAAATTACCACTAGAATAGAAATTGTAATATCTCAAGGAAAGCACAGAAAAGTAGACTCTAAATTCAACTGATATTATCTAGACAGTCAAAAGCCAAGGGCTTTGGAGATTGTAGCAAGCAACTTCAAATTACCTAGCCTATATTATTGTGAAACGAACGTGTTTTAAGACTTGAAATACATTTTGCCATACTATGGAAAAAAACATCTTGGATTTCATCCTTTATAATACTGCACAGATAGGCACAGATAGCTGCAGGGCAAACAGACTTAAAGGCTTTTTTAAGCTGCAGTTTTACTGGGATAATTTTGAATTTTTACTGTATTGTTTCATCAGTAAAGAATGAACATTTTCAAGGTAAACACATTTTTAGAATTTTATAAGAATCTAGTTCAAGAACTATACTTTATATGTGGATTTGGAGCTTGTAAAAGCAACAGTACTTGTAACTACAGAAGATGGAAGCCTTTTATCTAAAGCCTGTTTGTTCATATTTACCCCTAAGAGATGGGAAAGTTTAACTGGAAAGAGTTTTACTTTTTTATTCTCAGACTTGCAATAGAGTGAAATAACAAAATGAAATGTTGCCTCTTAGGAACTCCCAAGATTTAATGAAAGTTGTTAAACTTCATAGCTCAAAAAAAAATTCATTATGCCATAATTAAGAAAGCAGAGAATGTGTATAAACTAACATTCTTGGGAGCCATCTACTTACACAAAACTGAAGTGTTGTTTTGTCCAAAAAAATCTTACCATTAGAGGAGGATGCACAATTAGACTAAAATCTAGTGACAGTGTCTACAGACACTTCGTATTTAAAAAAACTTTAAAGACCAGAGTGAGGAATTACTGTTTCACCTCTTAACTCAAACTATATTATCCCACATCTAAATAAGTTAAAATTTTGCACACAGAGCATGTAAAGCCAGCAGTTCTGTGGCAAATGTGGTCCAGACATTAGTTTATAGGATGCTATAAGATAAGGATTCTGAGCACTCAGACTCTGATCACCACCTTAACACTTTGCATTACTTCCTAGTCTATAAAGGCACAAACCATTAAGCAGATTTCTAGCCCAAATCAACACTGCTATTATACTTTATTGCCAATAGAAAATTCACCCTGAAAACCCCCAGCGTTTCAAAGAACCCCAAATTGTTTAATGCTCAAGGGAGAGTCTAAGCAGCAAAGACTCAGAAGCCAGTATGCTTCACTTTTAACAGATGGTCAGCTCAGAACTAGGTTGATGCAAATTATCAGAGTTGTGTAGGAAAATGCTATCTGTATGGTAGGATTTGGTGGCTGAGACAAATTCATTCTATAAGGCCAACATATTGACATCATCTAGAAACAATGTATTCTCAAAATGTACTAATTATGGTAATATTGTGAAGATGTTATCAGGATTATTAAAAGCTTTTTCAAAAGACGCATTTGGAGTTCTTTCATTTATTTGTTAACATTTTTTTAAAACCCTACAAAGATTACATTAATTGTTAAGCCGGTTACATTGTGATGATGGCTAAGATAATTACTATGCCCTCTGTGCTTTCAGTTCAGGCTTAAAAATTAATAATATTACTTTGTTGACTAATATTATAATTTTTCAACTTACTATACCTGTCTGCAATACCGTCTCAGGATCAACTGATGGAAGGAAGTTCAAATCTATTGATCTTGAATAAAGTAAACACATTATTAATAATAAGCTTAATCAATATTTTTTATTACTTTAAGTAACAAACACATTATTAATAATTTGTATTACAGTAGCACTAAAAATTTCATTTAAGGCCAGAGCTATCTCAGGCTGTTAAGAGACTGTTTGTTTCTTTCCTCACTCAGTAGTCCTCACTTTTTCAACTCACTGTATAAAAACAGACGTGCAGCTGCATGTAGTCAATAGCCAAATGAGCATCCATTGTAGTCTACCTTTAAACTTTCAGAATTTCTTTACATATTTCAAAATTTTTTAACTTTGAGTTAATTTTAATTAACTTTAAGACATACCGTATTTTCAATACTGTTTGGATTTCCAAGGAAGTTTTATAATCCAAAAGCATTGATTTCAAAAAGCAAACCACACACCTCTCTTTCTCTTGTTGAGTTCCTTTATCACTTCCATTGTTAATTAGAGCCAGCTCATCCAGTAAGGATGTAGATTCTTTCGTGAACTTTTCAAATACCTAAATAAAATGCAAGTTTTAATTTAAGAAATAAAAATTATGTAAATGGCAGTATTGAGAGCAGCGGTGCAAATTTATCCAATAGTTCTGTTAGCATACTTCAGTCTTTACACAGTGTAATTACTTCCCAACATTCAGATGGTAGGGTAGAAAGAGTAGAAAATATAAGGTTTTTTTCAGGGAACACCTAAGAGCACTAATATTCCATAGGGAGATTGTAAATATTACACTGAGTATAACAAAGATGGACTGAATTCTAAAATACTGAAATCTTGTTGAGATTTCTGCAAAACCTGTAAGTTCTTATGGACATATTTATTCTACATCTTCATTTAAGCCTTAAGGTTTACTTAAAGAATAATGATAGAGAATCAAGGCATGTACACAAGCATCTGACAGCTCACTTGAGTGGATTAAAATAACCAACTTTGTGAAGACCCCAGCTTTTAATGACTACTAACAGGGGCTATATTGTAATGAATAACTAAGATAAAGATTTATATATAAAGGAATACCCTTATCAGTTTCTTTGAGTATAGGGGCTTCTGATCTCAGATAACAAGGCCTGTACAGTCAAACACTGGGTACCGTTCAGATGATTCCTCTGCACCTGACCTCTGAGGGTTGGTTTTGGGGTTTTTTGGTTTTGTTTTTTTTTTTTTTTTTCTTCATTTATTGGTTAGTTGGCTGGGTTTTCTTGTTTGTTTGTGCTTTTGTTTAGTTTGTGGGGTAGGTTGGTTTGGAGGTTTTTTGGTTTGTTTTTTTTTTTGGGGTTGGTTTGTTTTTTAACAGAACTGATCATGATCCAGGGCCCAAGTGACATGCCCAATAACTTTCAGGGTTTTTTTGGTGTTAATACATTATTAATCAATAGCCTGCAGATAAGCCTTCTTTAACATATCTAGGTCTACGTAAATTCAGGGAAAACAAAAACACATGAGGTGGACAGGTCTTAAAAAAACAATTTATAAGAGGGTAGTTTATAAAATACAAGCTAAATTCAGTTGTTACAAAAGGGAAAAATCCATAGAATTAAAATGTATAAACCATTGTAAACTATTTTTCAGCTAGTACCTTAAACAACCTTTCTGCCCTCTTGTCTAGTTTCAGAATTCAGGAGTAGCAATGGAGGATGTTCTTCATTAATATACAAAACAAGCAGAACAAGGCAAGAGAGGAGACAGGAGAAAGAAGTTTTCAGTTATACTCTCAAGCACAGATAAAGCAAAAGTCCCAGCTAGAGTTGAAGTACTGTCCTTATGAATTTTATGAAGGCAGGAATAAGTGAGTAAAAGCCAGATTTGTATATACCAGACAGAAGTGAATGACAATGAAAATACTAGGTCTCCCTTCCCTCCCCTGTGTCCAGGTGCTCTCAGTTTCAGGCAGAGAAGAAACAAGCTGCCTTGCCCTAATACAGACACAAAGGCCGTGCAAAAAAGATCAGTAGAAAAAAAGCTGCACAGCAGGTGATGCTCTCTCTGCCCTTGGGTCTGAACACACAATTTGACAAGATTCAGCAAAAAAAACATGGTACACATGGTGTAAGGTCTGAAATTTTCTTGAGGGGGAAGCACTGCTGTGAGATTGGCTGGGTCCGTTTGAAGGCTTTGGGTAGTTGTGGTTGGGGCACACTGTGGAGTATTCCTTGTCCAGGATCCTACCTGGAGATTCTAGGAGGAGATGTGCATTTTAAGAATAGATTGCATGGGAAAGGGACACACTGTTTCATTGAAGATTAAGTATTGTTCTGAAAATTCTGTTTAAGTAACTAAAAAACAACTACCTGTGAAGAACGGATTAAAAACATTGAGTGCTATGCGCACCAACAGTTGCTTAAACAATTCATGACTATTTATGATTTAGGAGCATACTTGCTCCTAGACATTTACTGCATCTCTGTATCTACTGGGGAAGCTGTATTTACAGAGGTTTTAGTGTAGGACAGCTTCAAACCACAGGAACCAAGGCCTAAGAGAAAACCAACCTCAGAGTATCTGCAGAGTCCAAGTATTTCCCCCTTGTTTTGGATTTCTCCTATCAGCAGCCAAACAATTTCCCTTTGTAGTGACTACATCATACACTCAAGCTCTTCTAGAGTGAGAGTCTAGAAGACAGCTTCATTAAGGAACTCCTTGGTTCAACAAATTCATTACATTAGCTTTACCATTCCTTGAGCAAATCCAGTGTTATCATCATAAGACTTCATGCATTTGAACTGTACTACTACACACATGACAATTTCTACACACTTAGCAGTTCCTACACAAATGAAAATTCAATGCTCAAGAATGACATTTTAAAAAAAGCAAAAAAAAAAAAAACCACCATGAAAACTAACCAGTCTCTTATTCAACCAATCCATGTGATCATAAGTGAGAGTTCCTCCAAAATCTTCTGTTAGTTGGCATGGCTCTATATATCGAGTCAGCTTGTTTGCAGATACTAAAATAACCTGCAACAACAAAAGAAATTTCAGGTATGCTTGTAAGTAATGCTTACATTTTTCCTTAAGCACCTGAGCAGCTGTTAAGCGTGTCTAGAGGTACTGAGCAGACCTTTCTGTGGTTCAGAGAAAGCGACCCTTTTACTGCTAAATATTTAAATGAACGGTTGCAATTAACACGGGCCTAACACACACAAGTAATTTTAATACGCAGTGTATATCTCATGCATAATCCTGTTAAGAGCATCATCTCTACCACCTTCTCTATTTACAACAGGAAAACAAAATATATTTCTTGCCTATCTGTTTTCTTGGCGGTAACTGATGCTTCTTGATTAAGTCATACACAACACAATCTATTTTTAGTGAATATAGTAGCAGGATATCATACTGCAAAGCACTTGGTATTTTTATCACTCACCTGCAATACTTCTAGAGGTGAGTTTGTGCCATAAAAGTTAAGTGCTTGCATTTACTGTGCAAATACGCTCAGCAAGAGTTGGATCAACCACAGTCTTTCCATGACTAGTCAAAATCAAATCTTAGTATGCTTAAAAGCCTGAGTCATCTGCCTAGGAAAAAAACTAGTTCATCAACTACTTCAGGAAATAAAGGAAAACACATGTTCACTGCTAGTCAGAAGACTAAATTCTTCCCTTCATTCCTGCATTCTAGAGGCTCCTAGCTGAGCCTTATTCATATAAGCCTAAAACAAAAGTTGGCAGCACAGGTTGCTTTGATGCATGATACGCTAAGGCTAGAATAAAACTCTGGTGGGAAAAAACTCTATATGGAAGCAGACATATTGGCAATACATCACTAGGAAAAGAAGAAAGTGGAGACAATTTTGAGAATCCATCAGACCATGCGCATATTCTTGCGGGGGACAAGAATATGTGGAAAGAGCCACCTGTAAATAGCCTTCTACTTCTAATCCAGCTCCGTGTTCCTTCAGACACTGGAAGACAGAAAACCCATCCTAAAAACTTACACGTTTTCTCCTTAAAATTACTTCAAGGGTTTTGTCTTCCACTACTTCAGGACAGTTCTGACCTGTTTAGATCACTAAACCAATTCAATATACCAAAATCATTCATGAAAATACTATGTTTCTGAGGCAGGTTTTGAGAACAAAAGCCATTCAAGTCAACCACCATAGGCCACCTTTAAGAACTGAAAGTAGAGGTTGCACAGTCTCCATCCTTGGAAGTTTTTCAAGGCCCAAATAGACAAAGCCTTGAGTAACCTGGTCTAACCTCAGACATGGTCCTGCTTTGAGCAGGAAGTTGGACTAGAGGTATCTCCTGAGGTCTCTTCCAACAGGAATCACACTGTGATTTTTTCAATTCTTACAACTAAATAATCCAGAGTAGTTCCAAACAAATGTTCCAATATTTAATGTACAGGAACATTTTCCAGTAACATTCAGCAAATATAGGCTATTCTCCTGTATTCTTAACAGTATGTAGCTGCCGTAAATGGCATTAGCTTGTAGTTTCTTTAAGTAATGCCAGTATCCATCCCAAACCCCAGATGACTTTAGGTCTGAAAAAAAAAAAAAAAAAAAAAAAGGCCTTCGTTCTTCCTTCTTCAGGCACACATTTATATTTTAGGTCATTTTTACATTCTCTTTTCAACTCTGAGTTTATAAAAAAGGAGAAAATTAATTTACTCAATCAGGACCTTTTGGTATGGAAACTAAAGTAGATAGGGCAGCTGGTACACATCACTGAAATACCTGTTAAAAAAAAACACCACCACAAATAGCCTGAAGAAAAGGATAGACTGGATTGAGACCACTTATGTCTGATCATTTTTTTTTTTTTTAAAAACTGAGATCCTTCAAGTAGGAGAGTGGGCAAGGGATATGCTTTACAAACTTGTACCAGGGAAACATTTCAAAACAAATTTTTTCTTGCAAAGAAAAGCCTGCCTGTAACAAACATATTAGCTATATAAGAAAATAATCCTCCGACAAAAAAACCCACCCCACGAGTGAGATTTGGTCAAAGGACACAGATTTCTTTTGCACCTTATTAGAAAAATTTTGAAAAAGAAACTTCCACCTCAATAGTAAGACTTATTGTAACTTAAGGCACCGCTCCAAAAATCATCCATTCTCTAGGGTTCTTTTTTCTTTTTTTTTTTTTTTTGAACTGTGTCTTTCTTAAATTGTTTATTGACTGTTCACTGGGATAACTGCAGAAATCCTGCCTGAACACTTCAAAAAAAAAAAAGTAAAGATTTGAATTTTTGACAAGGTGGTGGTAGAAGGGAGGTTCCTGAACAGAATTTAGCTCTTGTTCTAGACCTAGACTAGTAGCACTGCTGATGTAACATGCTCCATATGCTTTAGATTAGTAACTCTGATATTTCTAGGTGTCAAAAGTGCAATTTGCCTCTTAAGGTACTGAAATACTGTTTTGATCAGCTACCACAGATTAATAGTCCATAAGAACATAAACCAAGGACCAAAGAAAAAAATAAAAACAAAAAAATATTGAAAAATAGTAGGTGTGAAGCTGCACAGGGAAAAGACACTTTTTTAAAGATACAAATTCTACTTAAAGTTCAGCACCTATAGCATGCAAATTTTTTTGTCAGATTCCTAAAACTTTTCAAAATCCAATCACAGTAATTATCTTTGACCTTTTGTGAAAATAAATGTCAAATTACCAAATCCTGACAAAGTTTTTCTTTATGAATTAGCATTCCACCTTTGCATTTGAATTTCACACTTCGACATACTGTCTGCTGTGCTTCACATAGCTTTTAGTCACATAGGCTCCTCAAAATCCTCAACAGTTTAATAATTTAACAGCATACTTAGAATTATTTGTCATCCTTCCCTTTAAAAATAATGATTACCAAACTGCACTAGTCCACTAGCCACAGAGAACATCTTCATTTTCTCCTCCCTCTGAAAAGAATAATGATGGCTTTCTATTGCTTGACCAGCTCTCAATACTCCTGGATAAGACACAGGTACAGATGAAGAACCACTTACAGTTATAAAAATAGAAATATCCCACTGTTTGCTTACAACTGGAATAATTTTTTTTTTTTTTTTTGCAAAGTCATCTTATTATATTGACTCCAGAGAAAAAAAAGTTTTCATAATACAAAGTAAAAGCCTTTGGACAGCAGACTACAGTTGGATATTAAAGTGAGCAGCTTAAATTCCCTAAGGGAATAGATCTGGACAGATGGTAAGACAGAAAAAAGTATTAATTATTGAATCCTTAAATCTTTGCTTCGCTTCCCACTTGATCCACCACTTCTGACAGCAGTGACAGCTAATAAGTTGACAGTGGTAGTAGGTTTCAAATATGCCCTGTTTGCTACAGATCAGAGTCCCTATCATCATTGTATGTACTCAGCTCTTTTTAAAACTTAGAAGAGTGGTAGCAGCTCTCATCATTGCTCTACTCTAATCAGTAAACTTGCTTTGTACAATGTTGGCTGGCAAAAACATTACAAAAGCCTTTGCAGAAATACCTCAGAACAGTGCTTTGGGAGAAGTAAGCAGGCGTTACTAGAAAAAAATAACTGCAGTCTCACTCCTGGAAAATAAGGAAATTTTGCAGTTGAAGCACAAGACTTTGCAGTACATGGGGTTTTTTGTTTGTTTGGCAATTCTTAAAAGGTTGTTTTAATTTTATTGGAAAATACAGCACTTATTTCTCCCATGCAACAGTGCTACGAACACCGATCTTTCATAATAAAAGAGCTCTGAATTCTGTTTCTACAAAGCTGACCTCTCTTGCTGGTTTTTGTAATTATTTTCACTGATCATCTGCAATGAGATAGAGGCAGATGTCAAGATCAGAGGGGAATTCTGGATATTCAACAGGACATGTAAAACTACCACCAAAATGTTAAACACACCCATCTGAACTTTCTTGAGGGAAGAAATGAAAAAGCTCTTTAACACAAGTGTCTCAGAGTCAAACCCAGAAGTTACTGGACAACAGGACGGTGTAAAATTTCAGTAACAAGGCATTTTTTTCTTAAGCGTAGTATATCACAGCAACCATGCCACTGAATCTAGAAAGGAGCAGTTACTTTCTAAAAGAACACGGCACATGTCCCTTGAGAATACAAAATTTAAACAAGTGAAAATTAAGCATGAAAGCTTCTTGAGAGAAAAGTAAATATCTACTAATCTTCATAGCTTGGTATCAATGAGTAATATATTCAAGTTCTGGGATAAATTAAGAAAGTTATCTAAATTGGATGGTAGTATTCTACACCTATTATCAGATCAAAATCTTTATACCAGGAAATAGGTACAGAAGCACTGTAAGGGGACTAAATCCTAATTTTAATCTCAGGCATAAAAAGATCTTAAAAATCAAATTTAGTTTAAGAATAATTGGTGTCATCTCTTAGAAAAAATATTATTAACTGACATTTACACGACAGTGTAAACCTAAAAACACATTGGATTTCACAGAACAAAGCCAATCCTCACAAAACAGGTTTATGGAAATGGATAAAATAATTCATTACATACACATGTCTATGCCATCTATAATTTATTAGCCTGGTTTTGGTTTAAGGATTTTTGGGTGGTTTGGTTTGGGCTTTTCTGGGGGGTGGCGGGTGGTGTGGTGTGGTGGTGGTGTCGGGCTTTGTTTTACACTTCAAGCAACCCAATATCCAACAAGCAAAAAGGTCTGACCAAGTTACCAATCCTTTGTAAAGAATTCTTACCAGGTATGTTCAACTACTGAGAAGTTTATATGGGCTGAAAGTGCATTACCAACATGTACCACAGTTTCTCACTTATTTTAAGTAATCCTCATGATCACGTGGGTACTAAGTGATACTAGTAGGAAATTAGATGCATGTTTAGAAACATATTCTAATAATAATTTAATGTATATATTATACACAGTATTACCTGTTTGATGTGATGCAAAAGTGATAGAAAGGCAACTACTGGCAAGAACATTTACATATACAATAATATGTTTTGATTATCAGTTCCAATTTGTTACATTGCAATGTAACTGACTACAAATGTAGCTACTGTAAAGTATTCACTCAATACAAATACAGCATCACTGCCTCCATTTACTAATTTTAATGAACTAGCATCAAAATATTTAACACTTTTTTTCATTTACTTACTGGAATATAAGAATCTGTAATTTCTAAAATATTGTTAATGTTCTTTTAAAAAAAGTAAAGCACGGAAAAAGCTGGTTATACTGATCTGGTCACTGACTGGTAATTTTAGACAAATTTAATTCAAACAGGTATAAATAGAGGGTTTGGTTTTGTGTTTTGTTTGTTTTGGTTTTTTTTCATTTCCCCAGGATTCTGCCAAGAAACACTGGGAAGCCCAGATAGCCCTTCCCCGCTCACAGCCTGGTTGATAAGTGTAAAGTGCTTAATTTTGATAAAGTCCTTGGGGCTCAATTTTAAAGCTGTTTTCTCAGTGGACTGATTCTTGATGATTTGTTATGCCAGCAGCTTACATATCCAAACAGCTTTGGAAAAATAGGAGGAAAGCTTGAACAAACAAGGTAGAGATTTTGCAAGAATAACTTTGCACTTCAGCCTGTGCAGAAATCCAAACTGAAGAAAGCTTATGCTCATTTTTCACACTACATTGAATGCAGCTTTTGTATAAAAAAGCCAGCAACTTTTTTTTTTTTTAAATTAGTGTTTGTGTTTTTTGAAAGTTAGCTGTGCTTATTCTCCAGCAAACTGAGCTGCTGAAGAACTTAAATATGGCCTCAGCTATTCTCCTTGTGATATTTCAAGAATAACTATGGCACTTTTAGCAGACAAAACATAGCTGCCCATATCTCTGGTCTGACAGTGATCCATTGCCACAGAATTATAAAGCAAAGACTTCCTCTTCTCGAGGAGAAGAATCCTATTGTTTGACGATAAACATTATTTCAATCCTTTTTTTTTGAAACACTATTTGATTAAACACTGAGTAGGATGGAGTGATATTTGTTAATATGGAAGACTAATCTATACAATGGTCATTTGCATTAACTTTACACCAAGAAACACAAGTTAAATATTTATCTGGCCAGTATCACACAGAAATCTGGCATACTAGAAATCCAAGGGCAGCCAGCAGAATCTAGATATGCACTAGACTGTCAACTCCACCCCCAGTAACTGTCTCGTTCACTTTCAAGCACTCACGGGTTTGCCCCCTCATTCATGTTCCCCTCCAGGGCTCACGCTAATAGTTAGCACACCATCTTTTTCTGTCCTGGAGAAGAGACTAACAGGCACACACAATCTGTTATTTTCCAACACACCCTTCTTTAAGGCTGAATTTAGAGCATGATGGCTTACATACTCCAGCTCCACAGGGACAATTCCCTGGTTTGGCCCAGGTTTTTAGAAGAACGAACCCATTGCCTCCAGTGTTAAAACAGCAGCAAAGACACATGCGGATGAAAAGAAAGATGCATTTAAGTGAACATCATTTTGATTTAAAAAAAAAAAAAGGGACTCCTATACGCATTTTTGGGAAGGTCCATGAAAGCTACAAATTTAGATGCCTCAGTATTAAAACAGTGGAAGATCTGACACAAATTAAAGATTTTCTACAGTGTTTTTCATTCTTGATTCTGTGGAGTAATATTCTGCTTATTAGAATTATTCTTGAAAGAACGATTGTGCCACAATTTCCAAGTAGAATACCGAGAGCTAAGATATAAAGATATATGTAGTAACAATTGTTAATTTCAAAATGCCAAAGCGGTATATAAACTTCTTGTCATAACACAGTAGAAACTTCTAGACCACAGTGTGTTTTCAATGGCACCAAAGAAAGCACATATAAAAGTATTTGGGGTGGAGATTCTTGTATTTTGGAACATTAAGGACTGCTTTAACCACATAACAGATATTTAATCACTTTCACAATAAATATTGTTAGCCTAGAGAAGGTAAATATCTACTTAGGTAGTAGGTACCACTGACTTAGAGAAAAAGTTCACTTTACTTGAATTGGGGACTGATATGAAACACTGGTCTAATCACATTGGATTTAGCCTTTCCAGTTGTTTTCTTAAACAATTCCTAAACTTTTACACAAATGACAAGATCTTACTAACGTTTTTCAACTACATAAAATGCCAAAAGGAGTCAGCTAGCTAATATTTCTTTCATAGCAATTCTAATGTGCAAGTATATGGACCATAAACAGGTTGATACACAGGAAATTTTCAAGCAAAAATGTGATTCTTATGTTTCTGTACGCCTCTCTATAATGAGGATTTCACATTAGAGACAAGATTTTCCAGAGTAGATTCTGCTGATATACGATTTTAACAAATTTCTGACACTATTACGAGAGACTTAGACTTGTAAGCTGCTACAGTGCAAACGTGCAACACTTAGTCCTGAAGTCCAAAGTCTGAGTAGTTCTATCAGGATCCTTTTGCTATATACTCTAAGGTCTGATTTTTTCCAACTATTTTCCAGTAGTTTGTCACCCTTTTTTCCTTCCTCTTTTTCCTTTTTTTAAAACCACCTAGCCCTTAATTTCTTATCTCACAATCCTAGGTGAACTTTTAAATTTTGCTCCATGATTTCCACTAGGATGAGAACAGCAAGCAGACTTTCCTCCTCCCTGCTTTCCACACAAACTAATTTTCAAAGGACTAATCTAACAGCTAAACCAGTCTCAGAGATTATTTTTGCTCCCATTCCCTGAAATGAATGGCACATGCAGAAAAAAACCCAGTCTGCAGGCAATTTTGCATTGTGTAAAAACTGCAACATATGCAGAACTTGTACATTTCTTCTACTTTTATGGTATGCATTTTCCTCCAGCTATCCTAGTTGTCTTCGTATGAAAAACTCACAGCCAAATACAACACACTACAGCTACTAAGAGTGATTTGTTTCACATCCCTATGTAGAGTACATTAATAAAGAAAACAAAAAACAGCACCTCCCAACCCTCCAAAACACAGTTGGAAATTTCTATGTTTAAACCCTGTTCTTCATTTGTTTTAAAACATTAACAATATTAAGTATTACACTGTAACATATGCAACATTTCAGCTGAAAGACACACTTGGAACAATTAAGACAACTCTCCTCTTACGAAGCATGGGCACAGGACCAGAAAAAAAACTGCTTCAATGAACACGAGCTCGTTGTTAATAAGCATTTCAGGGAGGAATAAAGGAACAGAGGAAAGCTCTGCTGGAGGATGAATGTGAATTGACCTGCAGCAGGAGTAAGGATATGCACTTTTTTACTCAGCTGAATCAGCCCACCTCTTTGTACTTATCCACCCAGTAGCCTTTTGATCTCAGTTCCCACATTTACTTTCAGTGCTTTGCAACTCACCATCACCACATCTCACTCTGAAGGATCTCTGCCTTTGAACAGAAAGGGAGGCATTGTGATTAATGACTTCATAAGGCAATATTAAGCAAGGTATTAAGATCAGGTAGCAGAAAATAGGAGGTAGATGTGATGCCCCATTAGAAATTAGAAGTCACAGTTACATAGCATTTACTTCAAATAGATGACACTCTCAAGTGAATAAAAAGATTTCATACTTTCATTTAAATTTTTAGATCATATTTATTTAATTGGTACAAAAGCAATCTTGGATTTTCCTAGTAGTTACACAAATCTTGGTGGTTGTTTTTTTTTACTGCCAGTAACAAATTTTGCAGTTGTAGATTTGTGCACAAGGTAGAGGCTTCCATAGCCTTATCAGTGCTCTGTACTCATATTAGGAATAGAGCAAAGGGATACCACTACCTCTAACAAAAATATATTTTGGAGCACAGAGAAGGTGGGTCATTTTTACTGAGCCAGCTTTCCTGGTAACAGATAACCAAGAATTAATGAATGGTGAAGAACAAATGCTTGCCTAATACCAATGGCGATGCTTCATTATCTGGGAAAGCACAAGATGTTCCTACTGTCTCTCAGCTTTCCCTGTCCTGTAATGAAGGATGCCATTTGAGAGTGTGAGTTATTGCACAGAGAAAAAAAAAAGAAAACCCAAAAAAGCGCAAGAACCAAGCAGAAGCCATGAGCTAGGATGGTACCACGCAGCCTCTTTTGAAACATCTGTAGCAACTCTGTATCAACAGCTGCTCATTACCCAGCCTCAGATGACAACCGCCCCAAAGCTGACAGTGCAAGCAAGCAGTCTCACCCTGTTTTCAGTGCTTCTAAACCAGGCAGGAGGGAAACTCAAGAGCAAAGTCCTGCCAACCAAAATGAGATTTCAGCAACTACCTATTGTTATCATCCTCTACTCACACAAACTTCTGATCTGCCCATGCATCAAGCCAAGATACAATGAGCCATCAGGGAACAAATCAAAGTTTTCCTCCCACCTAGGAAGCAGCTGCTGTGTTTTAATGGATTATTATTTTTCTTGTAAAATGATGCATTATTGACTACTTTTCTTAGAATTGACACATTTTGATATATGTTTGCATGAAATATGTCTCTAATACTTTATTTTCTTCTTCCTAAAACTTTAGAACTATTAATTTAAGAGAATCTTAGATCAAAGCTTCAGGTCAGGGAGAAATGTTTACAGTTCAGTAATAAAAAAGTAGTTTAAAAACAGAAACCAAAAGGTTTAGTTACACAACTATGATGGTCTATGCCAACAATGTCATCATCATCAGTAGCACAGAACAGGCTTCATAGAATTACTAAGCTGATAATCCTCTAATAAAATTTAGTAATTTAATGACTGTTAGCCAATCCTTAAAGTCGAACAAAAAAATCCCTTTATTATCGTAGCCATGTAACATTATCCCTGCTTCATTAACATATTTTTGTGCAGGCTTTCTGCTTATTTGTCTAGAAATAGATTCTAGCTAAGTCATATTAAAGAAAAATCCAAGAAGAATCTATTCTAGAGGATTAATTTCCAAACTAGCAATACCATGACATATACTGTATAAAATATTTATACTGCAACTTCAAAGGCTTCCTGAACTTTTCCAAGGACCATATTTACAGTGTGCAGATGGGAAAAGAAAGCCTAAATCAGACAGTAGGGACTGATGAAGAGGGGGGTTTCACCTTTATTACTGCCACTCTCTGGACTTTGGTGTTTACCTTATGTCCTGAAAGCATCGTGTGAAACTGAATATTGCAAACTTAAGTCACTTTCTAAACACAAGCTCTTAAATCAATCTTCCTTTTGAGTACAGATGGCTGGTTCAGTCTGTTTTTAATTCTCATCTTGGATGTGCTCCAAACAATAGACTAGTTTATAAAAGGTGGACACCACCATACTCATGTCTTTCTCTTTGGATAATCATGTTTTTGATTAAGAAGCTATGACTGAGGTGCTACATGCTGAACTTCAGTATGAAAATACACTTTGACCACACCTCCTTGCCAGTCACCTTAATGGATTCAGGTGAAGAGACAGACAGACATCTGTGAAACCCAAGAGTCTAACTGTAACGCAAGTCACAGGATTATCATAGTTGGAACCACTTCCAGTAGCAAAATTTCAGGCACCTCAGTACCTTTATTGGTGAATATCTTGCTGGCTGCAGACTTTCAAACACACAAGCTGCTGTTCAGAGGTTCTTTGCATTGCTCTGTTGAACTTGGGCTACTTTTCAAATCTGTCTTTAAAGAACTGCTCAAAAAGAAAATATGATCTTCGTCTGTAAGATACACAACCTGAAGGCAAACGCACAGGATTTCCTTACTTATAAGGCTCTAAATCAGACTACCAAAAAATGAAGTAATGTAATAAAGGGAATCTTAACGCAGATTTAAAAAGAAAAAGGGAGAGGGGTTTGCTCATCTGATGAAGAATAGGAATCTTATCCTGACACTCCTTCAGAGCATATTCACATGCAGGAACTGCTTCTGAAAAATGAAGCCACCTATTCC
This sequence comes from Phalacrocorax aristotelis, assembly GCF_949628215.1. Lineage (NCBI taxonomy): Eukaryota > Metazoa > Chordata > Aves > Suliformes > Phalacrocoracidae > Phalacrocorax > Phalacrocorax aristotelis. The sequence goes on from NC_134280.1 coordinate 26,983,181, forward strand.
AGGTAAAGTCTGATACAAGACTTAACAGGACAAAATTCACATGAATTACCAGCATTATATCTGCATAAGAGATTCTTTAGAGCTGCCACCTTCCAATTCCCATTTTCCCAGAATGAAGTTTTCTACAGGAGTATTCAAGAATGTTACAAACTTACCATCAGAAAGAATTACACAGCATTAGACAAGGCTGCAAAACACTTTTCTATTCCATTTATTTCACCAAAAAGAGACTAAGAGCTTTGTTGTACAAAACAAGTAGACATTTTAGTATTTGGTGAGTACAGCAAGCCTGCTGTATAGTTCAAACAAGACTAGCAAAAAAAAAGAGGAAAATTGAAGTTTCCATTAACCTCCCAAAATGATAAAAGAATGGAACTGCTAACATTACTGTGCAGTCTCTTGTACACGCTCTGCCTCAAGGTAAGAACACTATCACCTCATATTTGGCAAACTGAAGGGACCTATAACCTTTGTTACTAAAGTCAGAGAACTCAAAAAAAAAGAAAGAACATGCATGCAACAGCAACAAGATGTTCTTCAAAACGGTTACTACTGATTTAGGGACACCATACAACACGCACCTCTACAGTCTATTATAGAAGAGTCAAAAAAATGTAAACTAATTTGAGTTTCTTACTCAAAACGTCATCAATGTGTATCAAACAGCTTTATCCTCTTGCTGAGCAAAGTAGTAAACGCCACACATTTCTAATTTGAGCCCTACTTTACTTAATATTCTTAAAGAGAGAAAAATTAAAAGGCCACAGCAGTTTAAGGATATCCACAAAGCATCTCAAATATAACTATTTTTAAAGAGGCATTAATTTTCAACCAATTACTCTAGTATACCAGAAATGGTATTTCTGTCTGAAGTAGACAAAAAGTTCTACATACCTCAAAGCCAAGTCTATCTTTCTCTTTCCAAAAACAGAAATGCGTAACCTTCTTATCCCAAAATTCATCCGGCTTTACTACACAAACAAGAGACACCTCAGCTGGAACAACATTCTGTAGAACAAATGAAAAAAGTAAAATTTTCAAGATTAAACCTTCATTTACCACAGAACTGAATTCCACTTACATGTCATCATCTATTCAAGAACTTAAAATTTACAGACAGAAATTAAACGAAGTCAGCTGCATCTACATCACATGTGGGCTCCGACCTTTGTAGTAGATTGCACTAAATCCCATATCAAAATCATGTCAGAACTGAAAAGAAAATCTAACCTCTTTACTCCCAGTTCTGAGGCCTAACCATTAGTCCATGATACATCAGTACAGAAAAACATGAATTATTGCCTAGACTCAATTTTATTTATGGCATTTCATTACCAAAAAAAGTCAAACATTAAGGACAAAGCTGTTACCAGTGTCACTTGCTACACAGAATGAAACTGTAATCATAAAGTTAGATAAGAATTGTGTACTTTGTTATTAAATCGTGTCAAGATTATATCCTATACTTCTCTATATTTTGCTTAAACTAGAATGAAAGGGCTTAATACTGACAACTCAGCATATTAATTCATAAAAGTATTATCACACTAACATTCCTCAGCCTACAACAGTAATTTCACCTACCAAGCTGATTTTATGATCCACATTCAGCATGACAGCAAAGAACAGATAATCCCAATTACTCAGCTATAGCAATAAGCAACAGTTAGATAATCACAGTACTGATATAAAAGTAACACAGTGCATGGGATTTCTCTTAAAATGGTTTGTTTTACTTATAAAAATATAATTCTGAAAAATTTATATGCATCCAACTCAGAAAGCATAGCACTAAAACAGGTGTTTCACTGAAGTGTCCCTTTGATGACCAACCACCACTACACGTGTGCAAGCAGAGGGAAGTTTCGAGTGGTCTGCACAAGGGTCTAGTTTACATATGAAAATCTTATTTATTGCTTCCTCCTCAAATTTAAGATACAGATGTGCAACTTCTGTTTCTGCAGGCTTCATACTCACAGGAAGCCACTGAAATCTGAGCATGGGCAAACAGATACCTTCCCCACTAGCTAAAGTTCCCACTAAATGTCACAATTGCACATTAGCTGAAGTGAAAGCTCAGTCAAGAGCATAATCAGAATATAATGGATCCAATTACTATAACTGTTAATAGGAATGCCACCTTAGTCAAGAATAGGTGTGTCTTGCAAGTTTTTTTGACAACTAGGACCAGAAAATAACCTATACTGTTTAGCACAAGTACTTTATTTTAACCCCATAGTTCTGAAAAACTAAACAAGTTGTTATTAATTTCTTTATTTGGGAATTGGCACTTTCTTTTTCTTCTCCTACTTTGTCTAGCATCCAGAATATAAGTTTTGATTGGGACTACTAAACACAAAAAAATCAATTATAGCCAATTCCAATGGAAATCGAGTAGTACAGCATACTGCATCAGAACCTGCTCAGCTGCACTATCAGCATGAACTGTTCCCCTGCAGACATTCCTACTAGTCACAGTTGATGCCAGGAGCGTATTTCTGTATTTTAACTAAAACTCCGTTTTAGAAAAAGGCCTACAATCATGTGTTCACAGCATGTAATGAATTTGTCCCTCCGTTGAGCAAGGTGTATCATCTGTTTTTCAGATTGTCTCTTACTACACAAAACTCTGTCACAGAACCACATTTTGTGATTTTAAAGGGCCATAAATTTCCTATTTCTCAAAAAAGAAATTACTGCCTCTACAAAAACACAGTTATTGGGGTCACATCTATAAAACTAATCAGTCAACTACGAGTGTATAAAAATGTATTTACCTGTAGCATTAACACAACCGTCTTTACCACATTCCATTGAGACTTTCTGCCATCCACTATCACAGTAAATCCTCTGGCTTTACACTTCTCACTAAAAGAAGAAAAACACTTAGGAAAAAATACAATCTGTGAACAAGTGTCATATCACAATGACTTTGGATTTCAACTATACTGAAAAATAAAACTACATAGTTTTTTACTTATAAAAATACTATTTTAAAAACCTTAAGTTTACTCATTTAGAAATAATTTTCCATTTTAATGCTCAAGCATATTAATAGATATTCCAAATTACAGTTTCTCAGTAGCACTGAGATGTATTTCATAATGCAAGCATTTATTTAAACTTTAGCAACTCTGGAGAGGTTTCATAAACATATATTTCACAAAATCTTCAGAAAGAAGAAGAGGTAGGTTGACAGTTTCATAAGGAAGACAAAGGGATGTCAGTTTTCACAAGGTTACTAGTGAATTGGCACAGAATTGAGGATGCAGCTATATCTGACATGACTCATGTCCAAGCAACAAACCATCTAAACAGGCTTAAATTTCTTTCCTGAACAAACGGACTAGGAATTGCAGTGCACAAAAAGCCTCTACAAGGACAGAGGCTTTGCATATGGATCTACAAGAAAGAGTATTTTAGACTGACATAATCTTTTTCTTCTAATAAGGTTTCAGTCAGCATATACTACAAAAAAAAACCTGCTGCAAACAGCTGCAAAGCCAAAAATTCAAAGCATTTCTGTTCAAGTATCAAACAGGAAAAATAGTTAAAAACTTCCCAAAACTTCCCTCAGTTTCTGTGTATTCCCACAAAGACCTCTCCTGCTCATTTCTAATAGAAGCTGGCAACAAGATGCTTATAACAGCTGTGCAGAGTACAATGGTGGCAGCAATCTCTGGATGTCCCAACAGCTGGGAAACTTTACCTCCTCACAACCAGGACAGCAGCAGCCAGAGAAGTACAATGGAAGTGAGCCCATAATCTTAGTATTAGTTACCACAATAGATATCATGTCCTACATTGAACTTACTGTGCCCAAAGTTATAAGTAACTAAAAAAAAAAAACCATGACATTTACATGATGCAGAAAAGGATTACGTAATCTTTAGCACCCAAATCTGTAATTACAGAAAAGCCATTTCTGTGATCTCCTTAGCTTACAAAAAACAAAGCAACTTGCATGTAACAGTAAGCATTATGTTTCACACTAAGAAATTTGACTGCAATTTGTGTCATGTTTAATCTGAGCTTCATCAGGTATGGGCGAAAGACAAAATTATCTTAGAATTTAAAATTTTTAAAAAAAGACACCTTACTAGTCTATTTAGGAAGAAAAAAGTTTACAAAGTTGACTGCCAATCCATACACACTTCTAGTTTTAAGGAACCTCTAGGATAACACACATGATTTTCCTAGAAGCACTCTGAATATTCAAGGCTTTGTGCATTCAACTTTTATTCAGAATGAATGCAAAAGGCACACTACCACTACTTTTAAGAACAAGATAAGAAGTGTCACTATAGAATCTTGAGACATGGCTTTCTTAGGCTCACTGAAATCTAGTAGCATCAGAATCTGCTCTCCCCTACTACTAGACCTAGGGTTTTTTAAAAAAAGCAAACCCACACAAACCAAACAAAACGTACACACAAAAACACACCCAAAAGACCCAAACAACCAAATTCAAAAGTGAACTACCACTTCTGCAAAGTTTATCCAACACTCAAACATAAATGTTTGTATGACAGTTTTAAAAGAAAAAAAGAAACAGAATACAAAGGAAGCAAACTTCAGTATGCACAGGCAATAGCATAACATTGCCACTTTTATTTTTCTTGGATTCTGAGGATGCCTTCAGAACCCAAAGAAAATCATCAAATAGCAAAGAAAGGTGTAACAGTAGCTGAAACACTAGGAATAAATTGTCTGAAGGTTGGTGAAAGCTTTACACATACAAACACTCCCCCCACATCACCTGCCAAAGAATTTTTACCCAAAACACTATAAACAGCAATGCCTCTCAAATTTTGGATACAGCTGTCCATCAACACTAGAATGCATATGTCAAAACAGTTATAGTTACAACATAATGGCATGCACGACTGAATTAAATATTAGGTTATCTTACACATAGAACTTGGGGGAAAATAGTAACATTAATGTTTTTTTGACAGCTATCTGGGTTTGGGACAACATCCCTGCCCAAACCTGTTTTTTTTTTTTAAGCATTGTTCAGTTCCAGAACGAAAAAAAAGGCAAGTGCTTAGGCCAAAAAGTTTGTATTTCCCACTAAAAAACAACATGCAAGCAAATCCGACAATTATTTTTTCATATTGCCACCATAAAGGAGAGGTCATTTTCTTCCACAACTGACAAACAGTACATTAGATGTAGAAACACTGAACTTTGCTTTCAAACAGATTTCCCAGTTTGTACCAAGTATAAAGAGTACTTTGGTTGAATTTTCAGACAGTAATTTTTACACTAATGTATGTAAAAACATACATCAGGATGAGACTGCAGAATAATTAATGCTCTTTAGAACAACAATGCCTGCACCTGTTCCACAAATACTGCCAAGTCCTTAAATCAATGAGATGACTTGCATGGATGACCATTTGGGATTTTCATCACTTTACAAAAGACAACAAGCTGTTTGAAAAACCCTAAAACTTCCGTGACTAAAACATTGTGCAATATACTCATATACCTATTGATGTTTTACTTGTAAGCAACCTGAACTTATTCTTTGCTTCTCTCCCCAAATAGAATTTTTTAAGCAGTCTCAACTACAAAAAAATTGGATCATTTAATTGTGTTTTAAAAACATTTATACACTAATAAGCAGTCTTTAGTTATGCCACTTGTCCTCTGTTTCCAGAAGAGGTACTTGAAGGGATACATAGGCAAGCATTTACCTGAGGGGTTTCTCTCCTTTTCAAATCAGTGGCAGAACAAAACAAAACAAAGCTATGATAAAGATCAACCTCTGGATCTTAAGTGAAAAAAAAGTAGTTAACTAAGCTAGGACCAAGAACTGTCACTATAAGCTTGCAGGGTAACACGCAGAACTTAACAATGGTTTTACAGCAAGGTCTGGATGACAGGATATTCAAGTCATCATTCACCACATTTAAACAGCATCTTAACTTTAAAGATCTGAGTTGATTACTAACTTCATTAAGACTTCATATATTTTTAGACTCAGTGCAAACTTAAGCACTACAAGCTACAAAGATTAGCCACATAGTAAAGAAAGAAAGAGGATGAAGCTGTTTTACTTTGGGGAATGCTACCTTTGTAAGCTTAGGAGTTTCATTAGAATGGCTCATTAATCTACATAGCAATTAAGTGCACAGTCATTAAAAAGACATTACCAAGGATATCCCAAGAAAGGAGTGAGGAAATACACATTATAAAAAAACCCAACCCCAAAGCCAGATATACAGAATAAAAGATAGAAGGACATACGCAAGCCTTAGTAGATATCCCTTAGTTTATTGGTATGTGTGTTTCTAATTCAGTCAGACAGTATCACATTTGAAACAAACATTTATGTAAAATTCATTTGGTACTGAAAGGCAAATAAAAACCAATAAAAAGATCCCTTCCATCACTGGGAAAGAAGGCAGCCTGGAACAGAATGCCTTTGAAATCACCTTGGGATACTTAGAAGGTAGTCTAGTGTGACACTCAGCTCGTCCATACTTGTCTGTTCAAGGCATAACGGAATTGTCAGAATGAGGCCACTTCTTCTGTCCTTCCCTCCTATTAGAGGGGGGGAAAAGTCATTAGAAAGGCATTGTAATGGCTTTAAGGTAAAACATTCTTTGTAGTTACACAGTTTCAAAACAGATCATAAAAGTAATTTTTAAAGTTACTGTAAAAAAATCACAATTGACATTTCACCTCTCAGCTGTAAGGATTCATTCACCACATTGATATTCAAGGCATCACCAAAGCTTCAGAACATAGACCACATCTGTAGCTGTCATAGTCTTTCATCTAGTACTTTCAACATAAACACTACAAATCAATTTTTCCAGAAGCATTACTTTTGCACATCTAGATTACATTTTTTAAAAAATATATCCTAGAACTTCTACACTACCAGCCTGTCAGAAACCTGGTAAAATTCCAAGGTGAGCATGTACCCAGCAGCTCCAACGGGAACACAACACCTTCTAGAAACATCAACTACACAAAGGAGGACCTGTACCCCACAGGCTGCGCATGGCAGATACTCTAAATTGGTATTTCATTCAAACACATAAGATTGTAAATAGGTCTGGAAAACACCTAACAGTTACCTCACAATTAAGATAAATATTTCCAACCAGTTGCTTTAATCTTGATATGCATTTTCATGTCCTACTGGTAAGAGTTATACAAACAAATCAGCAAAACAAAAAAATATTGAAAGAGCTGGCCTCACATTTATGTGTCCATTATGAGACCCAGTAAGATCAAGTGTTAGGTGATGCTGATGCGCTCCATTCAAGTAGATGTTCGACAACTGTGTTTTGGGTTGGTTTTGACTACACAGACTCAAGAAAGTCTCTGGAAATGTACAGTTTTAAAAAAAAAACAAGACAACAAAAAGGATCTTTAAAGAAAGCTGAAAGTTTCTCTTCTTGTCTGTCTTCTAAAAGATTGACTTTTGAGTTACGCAGGTATGAACCAGTTACCAAAATTAATCTGGACTAGGTTCTTACTCATAGCTTAAACTGGAACTGAAGCCAAATCCACTGAATGCAACAAGATCACCTGAAAAATCAATACTGAAACAGCTCTCTGAAAGGGTCAATCCGCAAATGCTGTAGAGCTAGGCAAATCAGGTGTATACCTGACTTCTATTATCACATCTCCAAGTACAGGGGTATCACTGGTGACCTTTTGAAGGCAGAAGGCCTTAGGACCAGAACATTTGCCTCTAAACGGCTGTTAACTCAGAGGATTAAGTAAAAAGGACAAAGGTAGCTGTGACACCTCTTTCCACTTAATTTGAGCAACTCGTATTATTCATGTATTCACTATTTTGAGCAAACAAGCTTACCTATATTTTCCTCTCTGCCCTTGAATTTTTTAATGTCTACAACCAAAAAGAAAAGATCTTAGTTTCAAAACCCAATCAAATATTTTGGTGGGGTTTTTTTAGTGGGGGAACAGGAAGGGAAGTACAAGAAGTGGAGAGGGAATTTGCACATGAAGTGAAGAACATTAATGAATCCAAACATACTTGAGAAGGATATAGCAACTGAGTTTATCGCTTATTAAACCACAACTTCAGCCATCTTAAAGTTTGGGGGTGTTTTTGTTAATCCTTGAGTATTTTTTTTTTAAACTAATAGCCATCTCTACATTAAGCCAGTTTCAAAGTAAGTTTTCTACAATCTGGAGTAGCAGAAAGATTTTTCCATTTTATTCAATATTATTTTTTAGAATAAGTTCTAATACTAGCTATTTTATTAAAAAATACCACAGAGGTATTTAAGTACTTGTAGGAAGCAGTTGCTAAACAATTTTTTCCATATTTTAGAAAAACTGTACAAAGATAACGATAATCCCAGCTTCACTTGGGGTGAAAAAGCAGCAAAGTAAGTTTCCGTAACCTGAAAAAGAACACCTTTGTTTTCAAATTAGGTGTGTTATTCACGTGGTTAAAGCCATTAAGTCATGCTTTTGCTTCATAAAGTTACTTAATGTTGGTAGAACTTAAGTTCTACCTAATCAGTAAGAACAACTTTTTACAGAATAGCAACAACTGTGCAGAAATAAGACAAAGCACACAGCACAGTAATGCTTACAGATGCATAGATGTACACTGACATAATTTGATAAGAATTCCCCCCATCCACTAGAGATGCAGGCAAGATAAAAAACCCCACTGTTTGTTTACATAATATATGTTGGCATCTTAACTGCAATAGTTTTTTTCCTTGTTTCCAAAGCTGTGCAAACTCCCCAAAGAGTATTAAAGATCCACTGATACACACACACTCTCCACATCTTCATAAAGGACGTTCTGCTTTAAACGGGCCATTGCAATAGTGTTCCCCTCCTTTTCTCTTTTTTGGGGTAGAATTGTTGCTGGAAAACAGCAATGCACATTTTAATAACTATATTTCTAAACAGAAGAATTGAAGAGTGGTGCTATATGAGAACGGACAAACGGATAGATCCTTTGCACCAAAACTAAGAGGGAGGCACAGTTTGAAGTAAACATTATTTACATTTTGTCCACCCTTCTGTTTCCGAATGGCAGAAAGCCTGAAAATTGGGGTGGGGAAGCAGAAGAAAAAGGAAAGAAAAATACCTCAGCTGGACATTTGCTCTCATCTGTACACTTGGAGTGAAAAAAATTTCTCTCCACTTGCTACTCTGCTTAGTGAGCATACATTAAATCCAACAAATAAGAAGAAAACTAAGTTTGCGGATGTAAGTTACTAGTTCAGAAGCCATATTGATTCAATGGTAGCTTGTTAGCTACCATCTCTCAGCAAGAATAAAGCATTAAAATGAGTAAAGAAGCCTTTCCTTACATGTTATGGGGTCGTTTGGTCTTTCCATATCCATAAGAAAATCCTCAGAGAAGGGAGGGTAGCAGTTTTTAGGAATATAGAAAATAAATTTGTTGAAACTAAAATTTGCAACAGCCAAGTTCAAAAATGGGTTAAGTGCTGTAAAATGGAGGAACTATGAAAAATTACTGGAGCAGAGAAGCAAGGGAACACTGTCACAAGTATTAATAAAAATAAGAGACACAGACTGGACAGAATTTGGTGATCAAACTGAGAGAGCCTGAAATAGGAAAAGTGAGAACAAGAGGTTATAAAGGTATTTTGACAGAGAACAGTAGAAGGGTCGCCTTGAAGCAGCTTTCAGGGTGCAATACTCCATGAGCCACGGTAGCAGCACAGGACTCTATCGGGTAATATATTTGTAAGAATTGTATCTAACACTCCTTCTCCTCCCTATCCATAAACTCCTGAGTGAACACTGAAGCTGTTCATTTTAATGAATATATACATGGGTGGGGAAGGAAGGGTTTGCAGAAATACACGTTTTCTTATATTTATAGCAAGTTAGTCTTACTATAGCCGATTCGTAACTGGAAGGGACTTGTTCTGTTCAAAGTTACTGCTGGATTCATAAGATAGACAAACGCCAGCCCCAACAAAAGTAGTTAACTATTAATAGCAGCTCATGTTTTGTTTACACAGACTTGAAAGACTCCAGTGTTGAACAGGGTCTAGCTAATGGAAGTTTAGAATTGGCACTTGAAGCCAACTCACACAAGACACCAGACACAGAAATTCTTGCTTTTATACCTGGATTTAAACAGCATTTGCTGAGCTGACTAAAAAAACCACAAACTAATCCCAAAAACTATAATCCCTTGACATTTCACAAAAAGACTGCAATAATTATTCAGTTTCATGACAAGTCATCTTGTGTTACAACTGATGGGTTTTTCCCCCAGCTTGTAAACACTACTAGAAAAGATTCAAGCATCTGTATTCTGTCTGCACAGTGATTTTTGTGCAGCTTTCTTGCACTGAAGTATATACACATCAGGTAAATATTCTGCCAACCTGCCATAGCACAAAGAGAACAAGGTAGGAGTTATCACTGATTCATGAAAAATGATGGCCAGTCATTTATGTAATAGATAACTGGTACACCTTTATCCATATAAGAATAACTGCATTTTTAGAGGAAATACCAAAAAAACCTGAATGGGGCTTTAAAGGACTATTACTTAAAGTTACCAGTTAAGAAGTGCTGGCTGTCATAGATGTAGTCTAACATTTCCCCATAAAAACCCATAAACAATAAGAATTATTTAATTCAACAGTCAATTAAGTTGTTCTTTGATCTTGATTTTATTATTTGTGTCTCTTATCTAAAAACTAAAGTTAGTACAAATACTTACCACCACCTTCAGAAACCAGAAAAATAAAATCAGGGGGAATGAACCTGATGTGTGTTGTAACTCAGAAGTGGTATAGTTTACAAACTGAAAATACATTTAGGGAAAGCAATCAAGAGCATCACAAGAACTTTCTTTTATTCATTTTGCACCAAAGTGGTTGTTGGAGTTTTTTCCTGAGTCAGTAGCTTGCCTTTTTTCCCCCCTATTTGTAATGACCTACCAACATGGAAGTTACACTGCCATGGATTTCAAATCTGATGAGACACTGCTCCATTAGAAGCCACTCTGGTTTGCTTCCAGAAAAAGAAGGCAAGGCCAACATTATTTGTACCAATTTAACTAAAAAATTACAAGAGACTTCAACATATAAATACTGGAGAATGTTTTCCTAAAATACGATTTTTCTGATTATTTGCTTTTAATCATTAATATGTTTTTATTTATGAAACTATATGGAATAAAATTGGTTTAAAGAGACACGATGAACTGATTTCTCTGTCAGGTTCCTTTACTTATGCCGAAGAATGCTTAAAAGAACTACTGCATGAATCTTTATCATTCAGTAAATTAAAGCATCCATTAATACTATGCAATTCCAAAAAGGTCAAACCTACTTAGAAATATGTAGGTTCAAAAAGGTTCCTAGCATTTAAACTGCCACTCAATAAATTACTTTCCACTAAGAACATCTATATTTTGAAATGGATCAGGCAGCTTTAACAGCAAATTGAAAATGCACTCTACTTAATGACAACTTCCCCTTGCAATACAATGCTGAACCATCAACATGCTCTGCCTCTGCTGTTACTATGCAAGAAATTGCCTGCTGTCCCAGGCTTTAATGTAAGTTGAGTTTGGAGGGGGCAGGGATTGATTGTTTGTTTTTAAAGAAGAATTGTTGGATTTGCAATTGACAGTGGGCAAATTTAAAGCAAAACAAATTCTATTAACAAAAGGAACAGGTTTTACTTCTCAAGTGACTGAAGCAGGCTAAACTAGACTAGCTAAAGTAAACTATACCAGAAGAATATTTATTTATGGCAACACTTGTCAATTTGTGAAGTTGAGAAGTGTTCTGCAAGTTATCTACCTACCATAGACAATCAAACACCAAGAACTAACACAGCTATCTATGGCAGCAGTGAAATCAGCAAGAGAATGTAATTCATCATTTTAAGTATTCCCTTCTGTTTTACTCTGGCATGTGGAGGAGAGAAAATTACCTTCAACCCAAGATTCATGAAGTTTTAATAAATACAACGATAATTCCAGCCTTGCCTGAATTAACTACTTGGCAATAATCAAAATGTTGCAACCCATGGCTAATTCTGCTTCCATTCATGTCTATGTTGGAGAAAAGACAGGGGTGAAAAGAAATAAAAACTTTCTAAAGAAAATCCTGAAAATATTCAGTCTGTATTTCTAAAACCACATTCAAAAACTGGAAAGGATTAATCTTGGATGTCTGCTAAATCATCATTATTTTATATATGGTCTGAAACCTCATGACATCAACTTTGTGGGTTGAATTACAGGCAACAGCAAAAACAAGTGCTAAATGCCAACAGCAATAGCTTGGCTCCTAGATTAAGTTTCAGAGATCTTTTTGAAATGTGACAAAGTGCTAACCAACAATGTATTTCTGTTTAAGACATCCAGTGAACACAAGTAACCAACCTAAAAATCCCATCCAAATTACGCAGGGAGGAACCAACTGAGGAAAACAGAAACCGTACCTGAAAGAAAAGCCAATTTTTTCTTCAGAATGGGTAATATTACTGAAGCTTCCATTCTACTTCAGATAATTTTCACAGCTCTGAAACACAAGAAGTTCAAGTTGTCAAGCACAGGAAATCAATTACGTTTCACTAGAATGAGCACTGGTCAAAACACTTCTGTACTCTTCTGAAGGAAGCACGGAACACTGTAACCAAAATCCAAAGTATTTCAAAAGGCGAAGAAAAAACATCATAAGCCTTTTTCCATATAAAAAATGACAGATTTCTTCCTCTTGTTGTTAAAAAAAGTCAAAGCAGAATCTCAACCAGGGAGACCAAGATAATTTTATACAAAAGCCCTATTTCCCAACTGCATTAAACTACAATTAATTTACAGGTAGATCATCTGTTTGCTTGGTCATTCAGATATAAAATAAGTGTAAATAAAATTATACTTTTGCATAGTCTGTCCCATATTACCAGCAATATAATAATTATTTAAATACATTATGCTGCATTTTTATCAGGACACTGCCATTGGTAGGTCTTCAAAGAAAAACATCCAACAGCCAGAATAAAAGCATGTCTAACCTACAGCTGGAAATGTTTCTGTTCCTTTTGTCCCCAGCTCCCTTCTTACCCTCATCCCATTTTTATTGCATTATGAACTGCAATTCACTGTGATTAAGCTTCTGTGTTACATTGCCAATCAACAGGACACCTGAACTGCAACCTCCTCTTCCAGCCTACACAAAGTAGCAACTGGCATCTCCTTGTAAGTCTGAGTTCAAACTTACATAAATTATTCTATATAATAATGAAAAAATCTAACTCTGCACAGAAATATGTAATTCAAGATATGGACCAGTATCCAGTCAAAATAAAAAAAAAAAAAAAACATCTATTTTCAGGCACATGGTTTCACACAGCAACCTGGAGATCTCCATCCAGATACTTCAGCATTCATGCACACAAATAGAACTTTTTTCCCCTGAGGAAGGGAAGTTAACTGAAACAAAACTATAAATGATCTAGGAGAAAGGAGGAAAGGAAAAAAAAAAAAACCACAAAACACCAAAGCACTCCAAACAGATCCTGAAGTAAAACAGAATAGTTATTCCTTTTCTTTTTTTTTTTAAAAAAACGAGCTTTATTACAAAAAGAGAAGAACAATTATTTTTATTGTGAAATAGAAATAACATTTCAACAACTTTTTACTGTCCCTCTATGTTCCAATGTGTAATGCTTCACAATGTTCGTTCCCACCCCTTATCCCAAAATCTCCATAGTTAACTGTCATTTTTGTCAATTATATAAAATACACATTTCCCATACTAAGGAAGGAAACAAACAAACTTCAGTTCTTTCAGGAAACTGAGTCCCAAGACAGCTTGCACTTTAAGCAATTACTCAAATAAGCATCCTATTAAAGCTTCCTGTATGCTTCAGACAAGAGTTTGTAAGTCATTTGTTGCATAAAACACAAAACTCAAGGATGACTCAGACAGTCATTTTTGTCCCTCAAACACCATGCTCAAACCACCCTGTGTAAGCTATTTAATTTTGGCAGTGTTCTTTTTTTCTTAAAATGTGGAGCATGTACCTGGTAATGATTTTTCCCTCTCCTCCCCAAGTTATATTTCAAAATTATTATAAATGGCTCATTATTATAATCAAGGAAGAAAGCCCAAATCTACACACACCCTTCATTATTTCATACTTTCACGTATGAACAGAAGTTTGCATCAATTTATTGACTGTAGGGAGCATGTTTCTTTGCTGTTGTGAAAAGGCCTATTTATTTAATATGAAATCACTGCCTGGCTTTCTGCCACAGTAGTGCCACTGTCCATGGATGAAAATAGTTCTTTTGTTCAGTATTTCCTGGAACCAAAGGAAAGTCTCTGTTCTTTCAGAGTGGAGGGAGGTGAGTCAAAAATTGCCAATAATTTCAACTACCTAGCCTTTGTTCCAGCAACCCCTGAAGTTTTCAGTTACCTCTCTCTTGTAAGAGCCTTGATGTTCTCCATCCATTAGAAAACTCTCATCAGAGCAGGCTATCAGAACACATCAGAAAAAAATCTTCAGGTTTAAAAATAAGGTGTAACACCCCTCTCTAACACTCCAGAGAATCTTGGGATGAATTAAACTAAAAGTCTTTTTTTGATATTGAAAAGTGAAAATTTCAAGAGGGCTGGCATCTATTTTCCCCTGGGAGCTGTCAACGGTGCTTTAAAAAGGGACACTACTAGAAAGCAGATAAGTATATGTAGACCTACAAATAAAATGTAAAGTCTTTTTAACTTGTTTGGAGGAAGACAAAATGTCAGGCTCAAACTGGTCATCAAGCTCTCAATTTAGAATAAGGAAAGAATGATGTGTTGCTCAATGTCATACCACTATTTAGCTGAAAGAAACAGATCCAGTGTCTCTTCACCAATTAAAAAAAGTCATTTGGACTCATTAAATAAAAAAAAGAAAGCCACAGAAGAAAAACAAAGGCACTGAAGACAACAGATTTCACTTGACTAAAGTGAAATACTTCAAGAAGCTGCATTTTGTCATTTCCAAAACAAAAGACAACTTATATGCTTAAATTTTACAGATAGGAAACAAGTTAAAGAGGTTAAATCCGTTTGCTGGATTTCAGAAACAACCTAGAGTGCTGCATGCGCACCTGCAATCTACTCTGCCAATTAAAATACCATATGCCAGATTGTAAGACTTGTGTACACAGGAAACATTGTAGATAGAAGCACCATATTGAAGAACCTCACTGAACTGGTTTAGAATGACCTGGGCTTTCAGGTCCTTAAATCAATACAGCAATGTTAATCTCCAACAACGTATTCATTCTTTTGAGGGTTTCCACAGAAAAGTGGCAACAATAAATCCACATAATATTTGTATTTAAAACCTAAACTAGAAAACTCTTGAACCCTGCCCCCACCACCAAGCAGAAACTAATACTACTTGTGGAGAAAATTCTCTTAAATACAAACTTAAATTAAATAGGTGTACATCTGGGGGAAGATGGGAGGATGGGAGTAAACAAATAGTAAAAAAACTTTACAGAACAGACAAAAATGCAAACAATATTTCAGGTTGCACTCCAATGTGAAATCAAATCATGACTTGGTAGGCTGCATCCCCGATCATATCCAGGCTCTGGAAAGCCTGTAAGTTACATTGGTTTATCCACTACAGTTTAAAATTCTAGAAATTATTTTAAACAAACAAAAAACAATAGATGACTGGAAGTAAGATGCCCTGAAGACATCAGAAAGAATCTGCTGTGCAATTAGCAGTTAGCAGGTGTTTTCTTTCTAAGCAACCCAGTGAGAACCACTGGTCAAAAACATTGACAATCAAAACAAATTCAGGCTCGATGAGAATTAGTATAAACACGTTTACCCAAATTCATTAGATCTGAACCATTCAATACTCTCAGTACATGGTGCAAGGTCTTTAAATGGGTTAGTCTGTTCACAAGCATCTATTGCAAGTTTCAGAGCATGAGTACTTTATTCCCTCATCATGTATGAAGAAAAAGAGCGTAGCTGTTCTGTTAAACGCAGGACTAAAAGTTGGGGGGGAAAAAAAAATCTGTTTTTGTTTCCTTGTTCTGCTATGAAATATACATATGGCTTTCAGTAAGTCATTTATCCCTTTTAGCCTTCATTCAGTCCCTCCATCTGTAAAGTGGAGATGTTACATATTAATTCCCTTTTTACAAGAGTATTGTGATGTTTAATTCATTAATGTTTTTGAAGACTTGAAATATTAGAAGGAGCACCATAGATCTGCCTATAAATAACCAAGAAGCAGATGGACAGCTACATTCAAAACTGTAGCAGCTTGCATGTCCAGGCACAAACAATAGCACAAATAACAACAGACATTCTGAAGGGGTGTGGGGGGAGGGGGTGTGGGGGCGTGCGTGTGGAAAGCCTCAATCATATAGGATGAAATTCTTTTTTTCCTTTTAAAAATCAGCTTCCAAATTGCAGACCTTCAGAATTAACAGCTTCATTCCCTGAAGGCAGCATGCAAGTTTTTTCAGATGCAAGGTTTTTCAGATGCTAACTTCAACCCACAAAGCGTTACCCCACTCTTTCCCTGGATCAGCTTTTCAAAAAAAAGTTCATCTGTCCCACACAGAAATAAAAATCCACATGCAAAAGACAGGGAAAGCTGAATATCACTATTATTTATGTAGATTATTATTTCATCTTCCTTTAAAGCTACATTAAAGCTGTGGGAGAGATGACATCCTAAGCGGCACAAAGAAAGAACACAAACGAAGATGTCTCCAGGGCTCATAGCCCAGGGTAATTTGAGAAGCACACCAAACCTGCCCAAAAAATAGAAAAAAGGCTGTAGGCATTCATTCATTAATTCTGTCTTCAATTAAAGAGCACATGGAACTGGGTTACTCAGCTGGACAGTTTCAAAATAACAATAAAACATGACAGATTAACATTAGCTTAGGTACTCAAACAGTGTTTCATTTTTACTCTTTAACATATTATGAGCAGCACTAATAAATTTCTATCATTAGAGCCCTTTAAGACCTCAGGAGAAAGGGTAACTCCACATATTTGAGGAAGAACAGATCAAAGTTTGTTTTTTCAACCATTTTGTTCTGCTACGATTATTTTCTTTCTGACTATTTGTAAAAACTATCCACAAAAAGGGGCATACTGAAGTTATGTTGCACCCACAGAAAATATTCCTGATCTTCCATAACTTGTTAATTTACACTAAAGCATTAAGAATATAAAAACCA
The DNA here is from genome assembly GCF_949628215.1 of Phalacrocorax aristotelis. Classification (NCBI taxonomy): domain Eukaryota; kingdom Metazoa; phylum Chordata; class Aves; order Suliformes; family Phalacrocoracidae; genus Phalacrocorax; species Phalacrocorax aristotelis. The sequence goes on from NC_134280.1 coordinate 27,000,408, forward strand.
TAGACTCAGTAGATTTCATCAAATATGTAGGCTCGTTTAATTTCAAAGCAAAATGCAACCACACAATGTCAGTTCCATTACACATTCAGTTAGTACTTTAACCCAGCAACTTGTGACAGCAGATGAATGGACAGATTGAAAACATGCTCTACTTTTGGTTAAGCCTAGGGTTAACAGTTTGCTAGACCATGATCCAAAAGCACATTCTCACAGCCATACCAGATTTAAGCTTGGAAAAACTCGTTCAGAAATAAAAACATTTCTTCTGCCCCATTTTCCCCTGGAGGTTCAAGGCTTACCTTGTACACTTTGTCTTCTACATATATGTAGCTATAGGTAACTATAGACTTTAGAAGAGTTGTCTGTTAACTACTTCCTCCATTTAACCCATCTTTCATATTTGTTTCTTACCCTCTACCCCCCTCCCTCAGCATTTTGTGAGAAGTGAAGGATGAGTGGCAAAAAGAAGTGATGAGCAATATAATGAATAGTGAACCAGCAGACGGAGAACAAGTGAATAAGAGAGCTTATGCCATCCAAGAAGAAAAAGTCATTGTGCTCGTAAGTTTTAACTTTGATCTCAATCAACTATTCATTTCACAGAATGGTAGAGCTTTTCCTCAGGCTTAGAGCAAGTGTCAGGGGAAAGAAAAGAAGGAAGAGTGTCAAGCACAGAAACAATATAACTAAGTATGCACAATACCATCTGCACATACAGCTGTGAAACACAATACCAACACCTCAGCCTTTTCAAGCACAGGATACTGTGCAGCAATTAGCACACTCTCAAAGAATAGCACTTTGAATCCAAAGGCCATATCCACAGACAGCAGTCTTGCTCCAACGCAAAGGAAAACATGCAGAAGTTCATGACGATGCTACAACACTTGACATACAAAATGATAGCTTGCAAGTTTTCTCTACACTTTCCAGCCCCAGACCAAGCCAGAGACATACAGTATATGTTAAATTACTGCAGTTTTCGGTCTTCTTTGATCTAGAATAGTAGAGAAAAGTCACAGGTTTTGGGTACATCTCAACATTTCCTTTTCTGCCACGTTTACAGAGACTCACCCCATGTTTACCTTCCTGCAGAACCCTATAGCTTGCCCTTGTAGGACATTACCACAGGCAACAGAAGACACTGGTCTACCTTACACCCTCCCTTGCAACAGGCAGCCTAAACAGCAGAAGTTGCAGTCATCTGGTATAGTCCCAACTCACTTCACAGCATCACATAACCACAGAATATGCAGAATGATGCATTTTGGGAGGTTGCTTCTTCCACTACTTTCTACATAGTAATAGGTCAATTGAAATGCTGAGTTCAAAGCATAGCACAGACATTTTCTCTTCATCATCACACTTCCCTAAGAACCATAAAAAATAAATATCAGGTTCAGCTCCTAAAATTTTACTTAGAGGTCATGTGACAAATCAGACAGACTGTAAATTCTCCCACAGAAATAGTTTGAGTCACAGGTTGGGGGAAGAAAAATAATCAATGAATAAAGTAATAAAACTATATACTACTATTCTAGCTCTCTCTACTCAAAAAACCCAAGCAAGTCATAAAAGCTTGCAAGAATGAGCTGGGGGAAACAAGCACCTTATCACTGGTTCTTTGAGAAACTGTCCAAAACCAGTTTGTGACAAAAGATCAGAGGACTCTTATGACTTCAGTACTTCATAAAACTAAGTCAGTGGGAAGAAAGAGATTGGACAATTCCAGGCCATAAGCAGCTGAGTCAAAAGACAAACAACTGCATCAATGAGTGCAACTGTTGGCAGTCTGAAGCAAATGAAAAATAAGTTTCCTCTGGGGTGCAAGATTAGAACTTCTTGTTCCTTTTGCAACATTTATATAAGAAAACAATCTAAAACCTCGTAACAATACAAACCCTTGGCATTGGTTACAATTGCATGTGGCTCAGGCCCTCAGAATCACTTCTCAGCCCAATTTAGTGACACTACAACCAAACGGAAACAGAAAAAAATGCTCTTCTAAACTGAAAGCCACATAGAATGGCAGGGGGGTATGAAAGGGCAAGAGATTGTTTGAGAGGAAAGGTAGGGTGGGGTGCACAGGCATAAACATAGCAGACACAAAAGCAGTCATGCTTTTCAGGTGGAGAAAACTAACCCAAAACAAAAGAAAACAAATGAGAGGCTAATGAAAACTGCTTACAAATCTCTGGAACTTTGGGTTTGATACCTGACCAAAAAAATTCCCAGCTCAAGAGTAAGATTTTTGTGTGGACCTTGGAACATCCTGAACAACAATTTCCTCTGTATTTTTGAAACAAAACAAAAAAGAAAACCCTGAAAAATTATGGTAGCAGCTTCCCCCCTCCTCACTGCACAAGGTAGATGCAACAAGGATAATGATAAAAGGTCCTTCCTAAGGAATAAATAGGTAATTTGAGAACTTCACTTATCTTAACCAAACATGAAAGTAGAAGAGACTGAAAAATGCCAGATCTGGTATATGCCAGACCTTGTTAATTCACATTTTTAAGTTTCAAAATATTTCAGAATTACATCAATTCATTTCTATGTAAAATAAAAATAATTATCTATGCTGTCCTTGAACTACTTTGTGCAAGAGAAATAAAACTTTAACTTACACAGATGTCTTGAGTGTTTGTGCTCATGTTAAAAAGTTCTGAACATTTCAACTGCAAACCACAAATTGCATTGGCCACAGTAACCAAAGCACCTCTCCTGCTCTCCCACTCCCTCAGAACAAAACATATAGCATTCAACTATCATAAATAGTCACATGCTTCAGAGAATATAAAATCAGGCTCTCTAAACTGCTACCTGGAGTATCTTGCATAGATGTAACACTCATACATTTTCCACTGATACTATTTTCTAGGGCCAAATTAGAATGCAACATGAAAGAATTAGCACACACTATGCTAGCAGAGAGAAAACAGACAGCCACAACCCACACTGAGGGTATACCGATTAGAAAGAAACCATTGCTTTTACTAACACCTCAAAGTATATAAGCCATGGCACCTTTTGTCTACATATTACATGTCCCTCTCCCTTAACAAGGGACATTTATTTTTTCAAGTTCAGCTGTACATATCATTTAGTGACTAAAACATCAAGTTAACATCAAAACTATTTACCTCCTTCTTCCAACACTTTTTTTTTCTCCCCCCTTCTGGCCTTACTTAGTCTGGTCAACATTTATCCTTCATCATATCTCTCTAAGAACACATCTCAAATTCAACTCTGCTAACACAGTAGGAGTTTAGCTTGTCTCTGAATTCTCACATGCCTACTGCATCTATCTCCCTTGAATCACTGATTTTGCAAAGCCCTAAGTCATACCTTCATCTCCTCTTAACTATTGTAATTTCCTTCTTAATGGGTTCTTTATGTCCCAGCGTTCCAAACTTCAGCTTGTCCAAAATGCAGCAGCTCATCTTCTCACCTAGAAACAGGAAAACAACACTCCATATTGATTTTCACTTGCTTTCTCGTCGGGTTTAGAATCTGCTGTAAGGATATCCTCACTTCAAAATCTCTCACTCTCATTTAGTCTAAAGAGCAAAAAGCTTTGCCAGTGCAATTTTCTATTTGCTCACTCAAGGTGCACGAGTCTCTCATCTCTCTTCTGTGCACAAGCTTATCAATCCCAGAGCAGCAACAATCTACCTCAATGCTTTTAAAACTTCTTTCCTTACTCGAACCCACAACCACAGCTCCCTCTCTACATCAGAATTCACATATCTCCAAAGTTATGCTTAAACATCCTCCAATACCTTTGCAGACACTAATGCTATGTGAGACACACTAACACAAGCTGCGCTATTATACAGTATCTAAGCCAAACTACGTAACACAACTTTAGTATCAGAAGCCTTGGTTATGTTATAGCACCTTTTAAAGATTTTTAAAAGTCACAAGATGAAAACAAAGTAAAGTAGGTAAGTTAAAGGAAGCAGGAGTTACGGCCTCAATAAGTTTGTGCAAAACCAGCTGCAAAAATACTGTTCTATGCAGTGTATTCATCAGTGTCAATGCTTCATAAGAACCAAATATATTGTGTGAAATTTTTAAAGATCTTATTTTTGGAAAAGGTTGATCTTACTTACCATTGGTACTGGAATACAACACCGTCTGTTAGGGATACAAGTTTGAGCTTCAGATCCCAAATTCTGCAAATTTAAATGAAAAAAGTATTTGACCATATATTTAGATGTTAATACTCAATCTAAGACTTTATTTCCTTGGCAGTGGAAAACACGGGTTTATTACAAAGCTACAAAGTGGGGGAGTCAACATTTCCATTATATAGTCACAAATAGTTGTAAGCTAGGAATTCCAGTTGAGTGGAACAGCAGGAATCCCGTATTTTCTACCAAAACATATGGTAGACATCAACATTGTTTATAATTAGCAGGCAATGCTCCTGAGGCAACACCGGAAGCAGTGGGAAAGTAACAAGAACCAGAATCCTTGTAGTGAGTTTTCAGTCAGAGGTAATCTACACAGAGTTTTAAGCAAAATTGAAAAATACAACAGTGTTAGTGGGTTTTGTGAAAAGAGGAAGAAGGTATTCCTACAAATTAAGTTAATCACTGCTATAAAATTTAAAAAGCAATTTATAACTTGAATTAAAAAATGTAAATAATCCCTTCTTGTATTAGAATATGCAGAACTAAGAGGTAAGCAAACTAAAACCTCAGCAAATGCTTTAAGACTTGTATGAAACCTTGTAACTGGTCAAAATCCACCCGCCAACGAAAACCCCAAAACCCAAAAATAGTGTATACTGTGTTACAGGCAAAGCCAAGATGCTAAACACTCAGTTACTCAGATGCAGCAGTCATTACAGTAACCTCTCTCGCAACAAGTTTTTAATTTAAAAAAAACCCCACACTTATATTACCAGATGCTTTCTAGTCAGGCAAGTAAACTAGCAGACTCAAAAAGATAGAGAGAAGGCAAGAGTACACACCCATAGATCAGGAACAAGAATATCAATAGCCAAGCACTCACGATAGCTTGAGCAGACATGCAGTGGAAGTCCTGCAACATCATTTCTTACCCCTACAAGACCCTAGGGTAGGCTTTGCCTACTTTATCAGAAACTACATATTGAAGGTGTTCTGTATTTCCCCAACCGCTTATAGCAGTGGGGAATAAAGGTGGTGTTCTTCACACCCTATTCCTCAGGTCTCCTGATAGTTCTGTAGTACTGTATTGAAGTGCACCATCAATGCATCTAGTCTCTTCCATAAAAGTACCTCCAGTTCCCCTCCCTACTACCACTCCCAAGAAGCAGCCAACTGCAACTGAGCCGACCTTCACCTGACTCCTTAATTTCACTACTGGAAAATCAGAAAACCATGTACCTTTCCCATTTACATAAGCATTACTGAGAAATGTAATTCCACAGCCAATTTAGAATTACAGCCTACAACCCCACGAGACATCATGGCACTGCTTCTTGTACAAAATTTTAAAATACATATTTTTTCTTATTTTTTCTTCATTTTTGTTTCTAGGAAGACTGATGTCAAAGATAATCTAAACTGCAAATAAAGTATCATCTATCAGCATACTACTTTAGGAAAAACAGGTGCCTGCGGTGATTTTATGGGATTCTTTAAGCAGCAATCTATGATGTAAAGAATTGTGAAAAATCCTAAAAATCCATCACTAAAAGAACATGATTGGTCCTAGTTTTGGTGAGGTTTCTTGGTTTGTTTTTTTAGCTAGTTTTGGTTTTTCCCCTCTGACAAAGCAAAGCATGATCAGCACCTTACCGGCTAGCAGTAGGCCTCGCTGACCAAGCTTCAGTTCTATTCTGTAGTCCACCTTCCCCCTTTTATCCTTCTTAAGTTTCTGCTTGGTATAGACAGTAGGACTCGGACTATAAAAACCCACAATCAGAAAAATGAAAGCCCTTATTAGCATGGAAGTTCATCACCAGCAGTATTCCTACAGTGTAATAACAGCATTATTTACTATACACTGAATCTTAGCAGACAATGTCACGGAATGGGGAAAGAGGAGAAAAAACCCAGCACTTCCTCATCACAGTGAATTTTAACATGTGAGCAAAGTCAACATCCAATCGTTAGGACAATGCAGACACTGCAATACTAAAAGCACAGAGGACCATTCCTTTGGGATGAAGAAAGATGAAAGAACAACTGACGAAAGCACCTACTAATATCCATCTATGTAAACCTTACCCATTTCGATCATTAAAAAAATTACAAAATTCAAAATACAAAGAGCCGTTCTCCACCAACATCATCTCCGGTCTTTAACAGTTGCTTCCATACACTCATACAAATTCTTTTTAAAAAGGGTGCTTTAGAGCACCTCGTTCCTACGACTGCCTGGCTAAAAAGCTCTGTTGGGGGGTAGCAAGGGACGCTACAGCTACGGGGAGAAATACAATATCGCTAGACAATGGAGCTGTCAAAAATCCAAGCAACGGCAACCATGGCTCTGAGCAAGCACCGCTCCAGCAGTGAATCAGCTTCCCGACCAGGCAGCGCTTCCAGAAAGCCCGGGGGCCAGGCCGTCACACGGCCGTGACTCGCCGCCGCCGCGCTGACCAGCGGCCACGCACCGGGAAAGCCCCCGCCAGAAGCCGAGCGGACCGGCGAGCCGGCTCCCGCCCCCGACCGGGGGGCTCTCCCTCGCCCGAAGCCCTCTTCCTCCTTCCCGAGCCCACCGTGGCAGCCGCACAAAGGCAGGCCCCAGCGAGGCGGCAGCGGACACCGGGAGCCCCACCACCACGGCGGCCACGTATGTAGCGGCGGCACGAACAATACCCAAACCTGTTGCGCGGGTTCCCCTGGGCTGCACCGACCGGCCGTGCCCCCGGCCCGGGAGCAGCCGGCTGGACCCACAAAAGGGCAGCGAAACGGGACGGAACCGGGGGGCGGGGGGAAGGCGGCAGCGAGCTCTGCAGTCAGCCACCAGGTACCCCGTTAGCCCGCCCGCCTGCCGCGGGGATGCGGCACCAGCCAGGGCGGCCGGGCGCAGCAGGGTTGCCCCGCCGCAAGGCCAGGCCGCCGCCCCCCGGGAGGGCCGGGAGCCAGCCGCCGCCCGACAGAGCGGGGCGCCCCACAGCTCCCACGCCGCCACCCGGCGAACAAAGCGCGGCCAGGCCGCAGAGCCCGCGCTGCGCCCGGGGCCTCCCCTCCGCGGGGCGAGGGAAAAGCTCCTCCGCGGGGCGGCTACTCACCCGGCTGCGGCGCTCCGGGTGTCTGGGCTGGGCAGACGCCGGCTGCAGGGGGGGGCGGGGCGGCGCCTAGACCCACCCGCTCCGGCCCGGCTGCAGAGGCTGCCCCAGCCGCCTCGTACCGCCTCGCTGGCCCGGCGACAGCCCCCGGGGACGGGGGCGGGGACGGCTCCGACCCGTCCCCTGTCGGCAAGGAGTCAGCGAGCTCCGGGCGCTGCCGAGCCCGCCTCCGCTCCCCTGCCCCCGCCTCAGCCCGTCCCCGCCGGCGGGGCGCGGAGCCGTTGCACCGCCCGACCCTCCCGCGGAGTCGCCGCGGAAGCTGCGCTGGGCCTGGCCTGGCTCAGCTCGGCCGAAAGACGGCAACGCGGAGCCCCGCCCCACCCCACCGGGAGACAACGCGCCGCCGCCGCTACCCCGCTAGGCCTCGGCCCCGCCAGGCACCGCCCTGCCCGGCCTGGCCCCGCCTGGGCCCCCTTCCCGCCGCCCCGGCTGCCGGTCAGACACTGAGGGGCCATCGTAAACATCCAGCGTAGGACAGGCCGAAGTCTGACCGACTTCAGGTTTTTTAGCACTAGCAGCCCTGTTAAGATAACAGTAGTCGTGCTTTACTATCGGGAGATAACAGGTGCGCGAGTGTGTGCCTTGAGTGCAAGTCAAATCAATCACAGGTGAACACCGGTCATTGATAGTGGCGCAGGCTGATGTCAGCGTCCACCGGCGCCCTTTGCCATCAGTGTTTCAGGAATCACAACACTAAGGTGTGTTTTGTTTCCCCCTGCGCTGCAGCTAATAACCAATTGTCTGTCCAAACTACTGCACAAACATCCTAAAACTTTTGTCACGCCAAGACTAAAATAACACAAGGAAAAATGTAGAAAGAAATGCTGTGAAGAAAGCCAGCCAGGACACTTGTCTCACTTTCAGTCTAACTGCCCTAGGTCAAGTTGCTGTCAGTCTTAAACCTCCTGCCAAACGCGTCGTTTTCAGGCCGCATAATGGCTTTTAAAACAAAAAATTGGCTTCTGCAAGCTCTGTCTTAACAGTAATTTTGCTCTTGTTATTTGCAGAGTGAATATAATTTACTGTATCTCATTCCAAATATGAAAACTGTCTCACATAGGCTGCAACTGCTTGGTTGCTCCCCTCATAACACAGTTTGCAAAACCACCACTGTTTGCCCCCTTTCCTGGTGGCTGCTGTTTCCTGGCTCCTAGAGTCAACATCTGCTGTAGCAATCACCCTCAGCGTCACCATTGGAGCACGGCTGTGCCACTGACCTCATTGCGGGCCTCTGCTGACTCAGAAAGCTGTCCCTCTCTCAGCAATACAACCCATTGGACATGCAAGAGCTAAAGATAAAGAATTGTCATTAAAATTTTCAGAGGAGGCCAAGGCCTGTCAGCCTCGGGATCATACCTTCTCTGTTGGGTCTTTCTTTCATGGAAGAATACTAAAAAGAGCAGCAGCAGCAAAAGAAGAGGAAGGACAAAAAAACTTCCCTAACAACCTGTAGAGATAAACAAAGATGCATGATCTTCATCAGCCTCCCACTGAAAGTAGTTGCTTTAGAGAACCATATAAAATATTTTGTACTTTATTAAAAGAGGAAAATTTTAACAATATTTTAAGTGTGCACGCTAATGTTTTAAGAATGCTTCAGATACAACTTTTAGGTCACTCTTCTACATATATGCCTATTTATTGCATACTTGTGGTCAGAAGGTAAGGCAATAAAAAGAAACTTTCACTATTCATCAACATTTACTTAAAATCCCACAGGCGGTATCTTTGTAATCTCTGACTGTAGGACAAATAGTATTTCAGAACTCTATATGAGTGAGCTGATGACCAGCACTGATGTCCATCACAAGTGAAAACTCAATGGAAGTCACTGACACATGTATCTTTAATCTTTAAAAGGTGCAAACGTAGAATCAGTAAAGGTAAAAATGCAGATGACTGCTATATGGAGTTTTTCTTTCATATTTCACACTTCTAAAAGTCTCCGTAGTGCAGACATTACATTCTGTGTACCATTCCTATCACCTAGCCTGTACAATAAATGAAAGTATACCTATCTATGACAAGATCATGTGCTTTTGGTTTGGCTTGTGGATCTCAAACTTTTCAGTACGTGTAAACTAGTTAATCCTAATAAAATTTCTTACAGTTATTTTTGAAGGAAGTGGGGAGGGGAGGGGAGGGGAAAGGAGGGAGAAGAGAGGAGAAGAGAGGAGAGAGGAGAAGAGAAGAAGGAGAGGAGAGGAGAGGAGAGGAGAGGAGAGGAGAGGAGAGGAGAGGAGAAGAGAAGAGAAGAGAAGAGAAGAGAAGAGAAGAGAAGAGAAGAGAAGAGAAGAGAAGAGAAGAGAAGAGAAGAGAAGAGAAGAGAAGAGAAGAGAAGAGAAGAGAAGAGAAGAGAAGAGAAAATTTAGGCCAAAAGGATATAGACCCAACTTCTCCTTCTCCTTTTTCCTGGTCACAACTGAAATCTCTTCTCAATGACTGAATGAGGCTGCTTCTCCTGCAGAGAGGAAGGGGAAAACTGTTGCAACTGGTTCCGAGGCTGTAAGACAGAGCAACCCAAGAGTCACCCTCATTTTTACTCTGGCTGGAGCTGTGCTAGTTTGCGTATCAAGATGTTGTAACAGGTTTTCTGACTTTCCTTTTCCGTGTCTACTCTGCTGAGTGATTTGCCAGGACAGAACCTGAGATGATTAATCTTGTTTAAGGTCATACTGGCAGTTCAGAGTTGCAGTTCATTGCCTTTGCCATGCAAACTGTCAGTAGATAGAAATCACAGTACATTTTTTTATCAAGGATCCATTTGATTAAAACAGGCCTTAATATATGCTGTTATCCTCCAGCAGCCACACTAGATTTACTCAAATACAAATAAAAGCAAATAGGCTGAAAACATCCTGAGCTCTGGGCTCTGTGCTGCGTGCTTACACAACAGAGCCTTTGTTACAGGCAGAGCAGCACTCTCACAATAGAGTTACTGCTTCCAGCTTCAGTTGCTGCACTTCCAGAAGAATCAGCCTTCAAAGAAAAACAAGCCAAACCCACACAGACTTCTAGTGGACACCAGCTCATCACAAGACTGGTCCCAGGTGCCACCAGGTGTGACAGTGGCCATCCTGTGCAGCTCTCTGTGGGCCTGCTATGCACCTTTACTCTTGCTCCACGTGCCACTGGACGTAGGGAGATGCAGCCGGGCACAGCCTTGCACCGGGCAGGCTGGAAACCTTCCACCTGGAGTGATTTACTCTGCTGCCTTGGTTGTTTTTTGCTTCCACATCTCCATGCAACAGCTAGACAACTGGTTTTGCCTGTAGCACAAAAATTAGTAGTGTGAGTAGTTAAATTAGTGTAAGCTAGCACTATCCAGCGTAAGTGGCTAGAGATGTAACTTGCAGACCACTGCAATTCGTAAATGGTATATACAGTAAATAAGCTAATAATGACATGCAGTGGGATTAGTGTAGGCTGGGAGTGATGAATTGTAAATAAAAGCTGGAGAATGTTTTTTATGTGGAGCTTTATGATCATAACAAGATGACATCATTGTATTCACAGATAAGCAGCAAAGACATCTATTACTTTAAAGCCTTATGTATTTGTCATATAGCCAGATTCATGTTGGCAAAAGAGTGGGAAAAGTCCCTTCTATGTTAATAAACAGTATCAGGAGGTTTGGCAAGTGGAAGTGACAGAAAAATATAAGCATTCAGTGCACATTCAAAACATCACAGAAACAAAAGATCTGCTACAGTACTCTATGTGAACTACCATTCACTGGCTTCTGAAGGTAGCCATGTTCACCTGCAAGCAGCATAAAAAATTTGAAATGTCCTTTTAAAAACAAATACTAGTTTTTAATCCTGAACTGAGGAGTAAGATTTTTCTTCTGAAACAATTAGCAACAAAACCTTAAACTGTGCTCTTAATAGAATCTGAAACTTGTGTCCCAAATAGCCCCAACCCTTGAGACTGCATTTACTGATTAGCACAAGCTGGAAGCCTGGCACTCTGTGGAGGCAGCGCCTAGCAGGTTTTGAAGGATCTATGTTTTATTATATTCATACTTATCAAAGGGTGTATAAAACAATCTTTTAAATAGCCACCTCATGTTGGCAATAATTTTGAAGTTCTTCAGTTAAATTATAAAAAAATACGAGAAAGTCTGTGGTTTATAAAGGTCTTTGCATGAGTGACATGTCTGTAATGAGAGACAGTGGTATGAATCTTTGCAGGATTCTGAAGAAATGGGGCGGGGGAATTGTGTCTTTGTTACATATGCTTCTTAGTGCTCAGGTGGAAACAATAAAGCATACCCTGATCTCATCATATCCTTCCAAGTACTAGAGGCTGTTGGAATGTACGTCCTGCAGCAAACTCAGCACTGTCTTTTATTACTTTGTTTAATCACTTTTTATTTTCTGTAAAATACAATCTTCATAACTTGTCCTTTCCTTCCTACTGAGGAAATAAGGACTTTCTTGTAAAAAACAAAATAAAATAGAAGCCTAAAGGCTGCATTGCCTGAGTAGCTACCTGAGAAATTTTTAATGGGAAGCAAAGCTATCTGTGGTCAGTATCTTGCTGCCCAGGTTTCCTAAACACAAACAGGGTTTCCTCACAAATTTATTTTGTCCTGTGAAGGAAAACTGCTTTCTAGCTGACAGTAGACCCCGAGCCTCCATAAGGCAGGGGGAATGCCTTCCTTTCTACACAGGAAATTGCACCAAGGGGTCTGGCCTGCGTCTCGTGCAATAACAAGTGTATGGATCTTGATTCTGTCTCTGTAGCTTCAGTCAGAAGGTATACAACAGCAGAATGGAGATGGGAATGTCTCAGGTCACGTTTGCGGCGGCAGGGGAGGGAGATGGGAACCAACCTACCTGTCACATTAGGTGCTTTTGTCCCGTACCACTGAGCAGGTTTGGTGGGACGTCTGAAGCATAGTCTGTCACCTGATGGCTCGATCTGATCAGGGATTACTGCTGTGGTGCTTGCTGAAGAAAAGGAACAACCGTGCTTTCCATGCTAGTTATCACATGAGGCATTAGAGCTCTGAAAGTACATGACTCTGAAATGCTAACTATAGAAGTAACAGAGAGTGTGCTGATAGTGACATTTTGTATGACTCCTGTACAAAGCACCTAATGTTCTGCTGGAATCCTATTTGCAGCTCCATGCTGCTTTCTTCTGCTTGCTCCAAAAAAAAAACAAAAGAACAAGGATTTTTCTAATGAGGCTTGATTACTTACTCTCTCCGTGCAACTTGCTCACTCTTTGGCCATGCGGTTTATTAGTATTAGCCTGTAGAAGAAGCTACATTCTGTTCCGCCACCATTTTTGCTTACATTAGATTTGCATTTCGTTTCCAGCTTCAGAATGAGCTATTAGCAAAATGTTAACAGTATAAAGGAGGTTAGATGGTAATGTATGTCAGAGATCAAGAAACTGCTGTGCTGCAGCTGATACATTGTGCCGTCTTAGAAAAGGGGAAGACAAAGACAGCTTTACACTTTTTGCGTGCATTCCTCATATTGGGCAATTCTGGATGCTAGCACAGTTCTGACCAGGAGGTATTACCAAGCATGTTCTTGAGAAAAAACTTCTCTAGTTTTCTTCTGGGGATCAGAAGGGGGACCATTTGGAAAAAGAATAAATTGAACGGAATTTCCCAATAACATTTTTTCTATATGTTCAAATAGCAAGTATTCCTGTGTTAACAAGAACTGGTCAGTTATGGATTTTAAATACATTTTCTGTATAGGTTCCTCTTTGTCTTGGGTTTCTAACTTCACAAACGGCAGCTGGCTTCCAGGGTATATACTAACACTAATCACAATCATTGTTAGCGACAGCGAATTGAAAGCGGATACGAAATATGAGCTATTTTTAGAGGCAATAAGCCAGAGCTCTTCACTCTCAGAGAAAAGCCATTTTTAGGAGTAAGTGGCTGAGCTGGTCAAAATTCATCACTATGTCTGCTAGTCTATGGATGTCCTTAAAGCTTCCTGACTTTATAGTTTATTATGTTTATTAAGCACTTCGGAGCTTTAAATTGTAACCTATGGTGTGGAAGAGTGCTTATTTTGTAGATTCAGTGTTACTGGGTGTTCAGTTATTCCGTATTCAGTGTTCATCTTGCATGTCAGAAATCCTTTTCAGGAAAGAGAGAATGTCATGGCTAAAACCCCAACTGTTTTACCAAAGAAAGGAATTACACCTGTAGTTGTAATTAAAAAGTAAAACATTTTAGAACGTGCGGAGGTAATTTCTCATTGTTTTATCAAAACCGTTGTGTACAAATTTTAATGCATTTTGAAAGTGTAGTCTGAAATATAATAGTTGTGTTTATCCTTAACTTTGCTAAGATTTCTGAAATCTTAGTCAGAATGCCCAGGATTTTCAAACACATTTGAAAGCCCTAGGAGCCTAATCATGGGCAATGTTTCTGAATCACAGAGGTGTTTTCAAATCCCACTCATTAGTCCTTGTTTTGATGTTGTTTTGCATAGTTCACACGTCATTTGTAAGCCTATTCCTATATCATTTTTCTGCACAAATAAATCAGAAGTCATGGGCAATCAGGTTGCAATACTGATCTTATTCACAGATGTCACACACATTACAAATAGATTGTTAAAGTCATTCAGGCCACCGAGAGAATAAGGTACTATTTAAATGGAATATGAAGAATAGTGTCTAATCCAAAGTGCTGATAATATTCTAGTCTGAGGCAAGGATTTCTTGAGCTTTTCGTCTTCACAGTATTTGGTGTTATACAACAGCTGAAATTCAGATATAACTGTTAAGTACTAAATTAGGTACTTGGCACTTTGTCTTCTGGTACATGAACATAATTTGAGAACAGCTTATACTAAGAGATAGGAAAAATAGGGCAGAGATGAATGAAATCACGAAACAATTTTTACTTAATAAGGTGTGGAAAAACTTTCATAAGAACAAATATTGTTGAATATTATAATGCACTGAGTTTATGTAACAAAATTTTACAAGACATGAAAATTTATGTTTCTATATGTTAAAAAAATAAAATATTAAAAACCCTTCCTTTACAGGCTCACAGTAAATGATCCTTTTTAAAGAAAAGATCACTAGAACTCCTCATATTCTTTCCATCAGCCAGTAAGCAGGTCGAAAACCCAATGTACTATGAACTAAACTTTCAGTACTACAAACTATAAGGAAACTTACCAGATGCAAACAGATAAAAGGGAAGGAATCTCAGAGAGCACAGTCAGAGGCAGCTCAAATACATGTGTGCAACTCCACTTTTAGGGCATGGCAGGGGGAAAAAATGGTTCTATCCTCGCATTACATAAGAATTTAAAATTAGTCATTTTTGATTGTATACAAGCTGATATATTGTAATAAATATTGATGAGTACCTTATTGTTTCAATAGTATCTGTCTTCTAATGGTAATAAAGGTGTTTAAATCTACCTAATTTTTTAGTGTTAAGAGCTAAAGTTTAGTTATTTCTTAATATTTAACTGCTTTAGCTTCAGAGAAGCAGGAATTGGGTAGACTCTTTCCTGCAGTCTGCTACAGGGTATGCAGCAGCTGGCTCACAACTATCACGAAAGCCTGTCTGTACCTACCCATCAAATCCAGCCAGTCGATCTGTGTGGTTTGTAGATCCTTTTATGGTGAGCTATTCAAGCTGCTATGTTTGTTCTCAGACTCTACAGAAAAGGAATAGCTATTTGCAACATTATACGCTTGCATCTTTCAGTAAAACTGTGGCAGTTCTATTCCTTTTCAGGTTTTACAAAATTGTGTTTTGAGCTGGAGGAGAAAGCAGGATGAAATGGACATCTGGAGCTAGAGCTTTTCAAAATCTGTGCTTCTTTAGCAGATATATTGCTTGCTAAGAGTTTGGTACTATTACTGACATTTATTGCTTCTTTCTACACAGGCTCACATTTCAGGATTTTTGAAACGTTTGGTTAAAATGAATCAGAAGTATATTTGGAGTGTTGACATATTTGAAACGGTGTAATAAATGCAGAGCTGTGAGATTGTTTTGCTTAAGCATTTTGCAAGGACTTCGCTAGTTTCACATGATTTTATGAAGTAATTGGTTTTCATTCATTCTTCTCCTAAACCCTGTTTCATAACTGACTGTGTCTATCTTTTATACTTTATCCATAAGTAAAATGCATGTCCTCTAGTTATAATCAGCATCTGGAACCAGACTACTGTCTGGCTTTTTATCCTAAAAGCAAATATTTTGCTTATAATTTGCTGCCCTGTATTTATGAATGCCTGCATGATAAGAATCTGGAATAAAATAGGGGAAAAAAGACTGTAGAAAGTTAGAATTCTTAGGACTGGCAAGAAACATTTGAGTTTTCCATAGCTTGACATTGCAGCAAATTGTCCTAATGAACCTTCCTACTTAAAATTCATGAACATACTAAGCGTGTGCAGTCAGAAGCAGCGTGTTTTTAAACCTTCCTTAGGATAAACAGGCCCCATCCGTTTTCATTGTCTTCTGTACCATCTAGGCCATCTCTTACCCCTTTACAGACACATGTCCTTATGTCCGTTGGTTGTTGTCACCAGTGCAAGTGCCAACTCTTCCCCTATAGCTTCCTCGACATCCTCACTAGCTCAAGTGAAGTCCTTTTCTGAACTCCAAACTGGCTGGCCTATTTAGTGCCTAGAGTTTATCATTTCAGTGTCAAATGCCATAAGGGAAGTAAACAGCCTTCTCAGCTTTGCTGTCAGCTAACAGTAGAAACTTTGTTATGCATTTCTCTGGTTTTGTTTCCTCCCCGCTCTAAACATGTTTTGGGTTTAGCTAAAAGCTGTCTCTGTGTGCCCACGCTGCCTGTCTACCCATGCCTCTGTCACCTGGAAGATGGCACATGTCTCTCCATCCTCCCACCTACAGGCAGCCTGTCCTCTGGGGCTGGTCATCTCAGGCCAGAGTTTGAAAAGCCCTAACTTCATTAGCACCTGCCCCTCTCGCCACTGCCTTTTCATTGTGCATTTTAATTTGTGCGGTTACACAGTGAGCCAGGCTCGAGAACTAGCTAAGATCAAAACGAGCTTCTTTCCCTCCCCTGCAAAGTTGATTCGGCCAGCACTTCCAGCAAACGGAGTATTCATCAAACTCTACCTAAAGTTAAAAAGTAAATGCCTCCTGTTAAGTCACACAGGCCCTTCCCTCTGAGTACTCAGTCAGTCCTTTGTGCCTTCCCTGCTATCAACCCCTGACTTCACTAGTCCTCTCTTCAAACATTTTGCTGTTGTCCAACAAAGTTGACTAGCCAGGGTTTTCTAAGCTGCTGCTGTGCCATTCTTCAAGTGGCTTCCACTTGAGTTCAACCAGCAAAGTTCAGGAGCCCTCCAATATTCCAGTTCGTGAATGCGTGTCCACCTCTGGCAGCATGAGGCAGGTTACATATACACTGTGATATTTAGTAATACAGAAATGTTTTGAGATCAGTTAGAATTTGTAAGCTGTGCAAAGATTCCCCAGGCAGTCATGTATGACTTCTTCCTTCATTCTTTTTAATTTTCAACCCAATGTAAGAAATTTAGCCATTTTTGACAGAAAGGGAAGAAAATCCTTTTCGTAATTCTTCTTCCAGTCCTGCTAAGCCTCATCAGTATAATTTGTGCTCTTGTGTTTAAAATTCAAGGTGACTACTCATGTATATGAAGTTGCTTGTTTCAGTAAAAATCTGCAGAATTAGATATATTTTTTGCACTGGAGTGCAAACCTTATAATTGGATCTGTGTAGTAGCCACTACTGACAAGAAGCCCTATTCATGTGGGTCCACTGGCAGAACTGCGCTCTGGACTTTAGACCACCTATAAACCATGTAAGTATATGATCGATATAAAATATTTAAAAATATATTTCTAATTACTGGAAGTCTTTTGGGAGAGCACAATGGGCTTTTAGCTGCATGAAAGATGAGTCAAACTGACAAACCTGTCTTTAGATATCTCTGTTCTGTAAAGCAGACATTAGAGGCAAGGCCCAAGTTGCTCTTAACAAAGGCTCTTTACCTCCCAGAGCAAGGAGTACGGGATTCCTCCCAGATCATAACTGAAAATGCACAGCATTTCATTGCTTCTCACAGGGAGCAGGACACAGATACAGTTTTAAACATTTGCAGCAGCTCAGCAGCAGCAGAGCTGAACAAAAAACCAACACCCTAAAGTCTTTCTGTTGTTTTAAATTGGTAAATAAAACACTGTATTTGGGTTTAATCCAGATTATGCCTCAGAATTTTCAACCTTGAGTAGCTGTCAAGTTTTTCTATTCTGCATATTCATTAATATCCTTATTTTTATCAGTGGCCACCATGCATTTTTTTCAATTACATTTTTAGGTTTCCCTGGGAGAGCATGCCTTCAAAAGTCATTAATAAACTGCAGTATCCTGAGTGCTGAGCTACCATACAATCTTTTTAGAATATAATATCTGTTTCTAATTTCAGGTTTAAGTGCAAAAGATTTTCGCTTTGCTTTGCAAAAATCTCTTTGAGACTGTCTCTTTAAAGAATCAAAAATAAATTTTATTAAAATGTGCAAAATATTTACTGCTTGTTGCAGTAAAAGGATTGTACTTTTTAACATGATCATATTCTCATTTTCATTTATTATTTTATTAACAATAAACACCAGCAATCATAAATTTTACTATATGTAGTAGTTAGGTATAACAAGGTTACATCCAATCATAAGGAAACAAAACAACCTAATAAAAGCATATTATTGTTTTTACATTATTAAATCAATAAATAAGCTCTGCTTATTGGAAATGGAAACAGGTTGCATATAGTTATTTTCCAAACAATTATAATATAGGAATCAAACTTTTTTTTATTATTCCATTTACACATAACAAAACAGAACATGCACTTGCTTGCCAATGAATTTCACATCTATTTTACTTGGGAGCGAAATTATTTCACAGTGGTTTTAAAAGCTTAGACATCTGTATGCCATTCTAGTGAAAATTCACTTTCTTTTTATTGATCTAGGAGTTTTCAGTTTTTCAGAAAAAGCAGGAGGCTGAAAAAATGTTAGCATAGGAGGAAAGGGAAGCGGCAGTTATCGTCATATTATTTATGAACTGCGTGATAAAATAATGATGTTGGCTCAAATTTCATTTTGGCATTTCTTAAAAGTAGCTATAAATGACTACTGCAGAAGCATCATGTAGGTTTTGTTTTGGATTTTTTTTAAAGAAGAATAAACATAAGTAGCTTTACAGTAGGAAAGCTGCAGTGGTGGAACCTTGTGCACAGGAGAGAGGAAGGCATGCTAATCAGCTTCATGTTGTATGCTCAGATCCCAGATAGGGCAGGAAAGTGACAGTCCTTTCCTGTGCAGCACAGGAAGATATCACTTTCTGTCTGAACCTCAATATGAGAAGTATAATGACAATTCAGAGCCTGGTGCTGATAATTAGGAAGCTAGAGGGATTGATTTATGAGGAAATGGCATTGATTAAAATTTGCATTTAGAGCACTTTCTCACAGAGGATCACAACTTCTGTATTAGTGTTAGACCAACATTTTCAAAAGCAAGAATTAATGGGCTGATGTACTCCCATGGCCTCTGGTATTCAGCAGATTTTCTGAGCAGGTGTTTAACAAAGCCTGCTGAACACCCTTGTGCTAAATACTCCAGGAGGAAGTGGTGGGGATATAGCTGAAGCAACAGACACATCACTTTTATTTGTGAAAACACTCAGACAGCCACTTCCCTTTGTTTCCAGCCAGGTGCCCCTGATTTAAACAGCTCAATGGCATAAATAAAGTGACAGGAGTGAAGGGTCATTAGGATCGTATAGACACTACTGGTAATTCAGCAAACTGTGTACCTTGGAACCTCTAACAGAAAACCAAAATAAAACAAGCTCTCTGCCATTATATTCCCAAAAACCTCAGCCAAAAAATTAAATTAACTTTGACTGAATATGAATGGCACAGCAATAGATGGAAGCATACAGAAAGAAAGAAGTGGCTATTGAGAGATGTGGGTGAAACCGGAGGGGGTTGCAATTCAAAGGGTAGTTGCATCAGCACTGGCTGCAGAACTACTAAAGGTACATGATGCAACCAAAAGGAAGAATATTGCGGAAAAGGTAGATGCAGGTTTGCGATTAGATGTTAGATATATCCACACCCTCAAAGTGGGGAGTGAAAGCCACAGAGAAATTTCCGTGATTTTACGAAAAACTGTTGGGAAGATAAACTTATCTACAAAAAGGATGAACTTGAGAAGGACTTGAAAAAGATCTGTAGACAGAGATTTGGGGGTCCTAATAGTGTCACCATAACAGTATGTATACTAATTAACCACCAGAACTTTTTTTAAAAAAAGTAATTGTTCAGGGAGCAGCCAGACTTCTGACAGATTTATGCTGTACATGGCATGTTCCCAGGGTTTCACCTAGCCTTGCTCTCCTCCTCATCCCCCCCACCCACCAATAAATACCTCCAGTTCCTACTCTTGTTATGCAGAGGGTTGTAGTGGAAATGTTAAGACTGGGATGAGAGAAGAATGAACGGGAGTACCCGGAACAAAGGGGAGAAGAGGATATAAGGGCCCAGGTGTTGATGGCACCTAGATTAGCAGGTCATCAGGATCCCAGCAGAACTAAGTGCAGCTTCTAAGCATACCCAAGTTAGGAGGCAAAGGAGAGTGAGTAAATCCCCATGACTCACAGAGATGGGACAGGATGGAGAGGCTGATGACTCTGAGCTCCTAAAGGGTGTATAAAAGGCATATCCAAAATCAGCACGTGGAGCTCATTGAGAAGAGTAGAGAAACTGCAGAAAAACTCAGAGTGCTAATCAGCTCAGCTCAGCTAACAGAAGCAAGGAAATACTTAATATCTGCTACAAAAATAGAAGGGGATTATAGAGCCTCAACATTGTTTTCCACAGCTTATTCTATGGAATAAGTAATTTGTATTAATGGAAATGAAGACATTGCAAAGCATTATGAAGTAACCTTGGAGAAGTAGAGCTCAGCCTCAGCACAGAAGTAGTTCTTCACAGTGAGATGGATCTTTACGCCTTATGTAGAACCAGGGGCATCTGTGACTAAGGCATAAGCACATATAGCAGAAGATCTAGCACATATAAAATATTTGTGCTGCTGCTGGTGGTGAATATACACTGCTTTTATTTTGAAACAGATTCATATAGGTCATTGCTCCATTGAAATACACACTTCAGTAATAATTTTCAAATCTCTCAGGTTCTCATCATTTAACCATTGTTAATTATTTAGCAATTTTGCTGATGAAAGGTTAAAAATGATCACAGAGGCATTTCTTCAGTCAGAGGAAGGAGAAATGGTTTAAAATTAAATCCTTGCAGTTGGTGCTTAATGGTAATGACATGCTATTTTTATATTATTTGAAGTAACAGATGATTACTTAGAAACTTCAACATTGGAAAATGGGCTAGAAAAGTGTGGTGATCTAAATAACAGTCAAGCATTCTCTGCTGTGAGATTAGTCCATGGTAGAGGCCTTTACAGGAATGCTTTACAAATTAGTATCTTGATGACTGCTAAAAACCACAACATGAGGTTTTTATGTTGGGGTCCAAATGTAAAGTAGGCAGAGACTACAGATAGGAGTGTTAAGAGAAACTTTGCCTTTCTAAGAAGGAACAAGGTATATTTTCACATATTACTAATAGAGTAAGTCTTGCATATTTAAATGAAAAATAAGAGTAAATTAAACCAATAGTGAGTGCAGTATCTTCTTAAAATCATACCTGAACTACCAGTAACTTCTGTTAAGTTGCAAATGTTTTTATCCTATTTTTTTGAAATTTAGCATAGTTTAAAGAACTTAACTATCACATCTGAATGTCCCATCAGCCATTTCAGACTGCAAAAATGAAAATGCAATCTATTTAATTTCTCCCACACGCAATAGCTGGTATCCAGGATAGACACAGGAGGCTATATTTCATGCTTTGTTCCCGTTTTTAAAGAAAAGTTGGAACAAATGAGCCAAGCCTTATGCCTCAGAACGAGTAACTCAAGTATTTCAGAGCGAGAGCAAGAAAACATCTCAAAGCCATCAGGGGGCCCTGTGAAGAATATCCTGCCAAGACCCACACTTTGATTGAGGAAGGTGTATTATGAGCACCTCTACCAACTGCATGTCTGACCCCACAGGGAGGGAGGTGGGAGGAATGCAGCCTCCTCACATAAATTGATCTCAGGTTGCCAATCACTTGGTGTCTTTCTGGTGCCTCATTCTAGATGATATCGTGTCTTCACCGAAAGACAAGCCCCTCTTTGAGTATGGTAGAGGCATTTATCGTAATGCTGCGTGCTGTAAACAACTGCGAGGCAATGGATGACCTTATATTTGTTAGAAATAGCTAGCGCATGTATTCAAGCTGTAATAAGAAGAGAGGCACATGTACTTTAAATAAGAACAAATTTGAAGATTCAGCAATACCCTGCAGTATCTGGAACTACGTAGCAGCATATGGAACTTCTCACACTTTTCTGAGTATTTATTAGGGCTTAATGTCCAAAAGTTAACTGCAAAGTATTTCAGGAAATACCATATTTATGAAGATGGGGGCATGTAACCCTTCTGTAACCTTTTACTGACAGCAAAAAGGGCTGGGTTCAAACTTCAGGAGTTTCTGATAAATACCAGCTTAAATATATACCCCAAAACTTAGAAATATAAAACTGAACTAATTATTCCCACTTGTGAATGACAAATGACCTCAAATATTAGAACAGTATTTCACTGAAGGGGGGAGGAAGAAGCGGTAACAGGGAGCTAGGGTAGTATAAAATACATAACCACTCCTTTCCAGAAGTGCAAGTATATAATATATGGTCCTTCTCTTTCATCTCTTGTGCCAGGTCCTGTGGCTGTTATTCTCATCCTATAGTAACACCTCACTCTTGCAGGTTATGACTGTTGGGTTGGCGGTATGTGTTTCCCACGCTGCTGAGGAACAAGACCTCCAGCTCCTGATGCTCCACGGGTCCAAGTTGGTTATCATTTGCTGTTTCTGAGCCTCCAGCCACTTGTCTTGGCTGCCCCATCGCTCCAAAGAGCCTCTGCAGCTCCAGACTCATACGAGTAATCACTGCAGCTGTGCTAAGGACACCTGTTCCTCAGTTCCCTTTGCTCGCCAGCAAGACTGTGTGTAACACACAGGACTGCACACACATCTTTCCTACTCAAAGGAGACTTATTAAATAGGCTTCTATCCTGCCTTGTCAGCCTACAACTTTGGTACCCCAAATGACATTTATGTGAGCTGATTTGCCCAGACTTACACTCAGTATTGCAACTACACAATTTCACTCTCATTATGGTATGTCTGCTTATTATGAAAAATATCTCACCTATAACATCGGCAGCAAACTGTGTCTCAGAACCAACCCTTTGTTCCACTCCTGCCACCAGATGTCAACAGAGTCCTCCTCTTCAGACGGGAGGGCAGCTCTTCCTTTCAGGCCACAGCCGTCAGGATTGCATTTGCCTAAAAAGAGAGAAAATTTTAGCTGATCTTCCTGGTTCTTTCCTAAAACAACAAAAGAGAAGATAAAATAAATGGCTTGACTGAAACCTGTTATGAACGTAAACTGTGGTGTAGATTAAGAAGTCTGTTTGGTCATAATAGTAGCCAGAACTTATCTTTACATTCCATTTATTTTAATAGACACTTTCTGCTGCACTTATATGAACAGAGCCATTCCTTTTAAGCTGAATTATATGTGTATTCCTCTGTGATTTAAAACATTCAGGGCATATATATCTGAACTGCACCATACCCTTCCTTTTCTGTTTTTTGTTGGTTGGTTTGTTTTTTTTAAATTGCCACAGTGACCAAACTGTGATGGCTTACTGGTTCCAAGGTGATTATACCATGTCTTCTTATTTCAAGAGGACAAGATACCCAACACCGCAAAGTTTCTCAAAGCTCCGATACATATTTTTTTAAGTTCTTCTCTCATCAACTGGGAAGACATCCCTCATTCCTGCTGACACTCAAAAAACTGCCACCTATTTTCACTTTAGAAACCATTCATGGCACTTGTGGGTTTGGTTTTTTTTTGTTTTGTTTTTCATGGCATGGTTTGTTTGGGTTTTTGGAGATACGATATCCCTAGAACAGGAGCAATTTCCTGTTATCTGGGAGACATTATACATTCATAGTAGCTTGTAAGTAGCACTGTTGTTCTGGGATCATCTAAAGCACATACAGCTGCATGCAGCCATTTCTACTGAGCTTTTACATTATAGAATTTATCTGTATAAACCTAGGATAGAAGTTATCTTCCAAACAACAAATCAGCAGTGCCTGCTGAGAGGCTTCAAGGGTGAGATAATATACCTAAAAAGAACCCCACTTATAAGAGCATAGAAATGAATGAGCCCATAATCCAAGGAAAAATAACCCTGTTGAGTCAAGTCACTCCCCCTACCTCTTAGCTAGGTAGGAGCAGATCTGAAAGTATCCTCTCAACCCCAAATTACTGTCTAAACACAAACTGCTAGTCAGTGCTTTGAAAAAGGTGCTGTGTGCTGAGAGTGGCTTTCAATCTATTTCTCTCTCCTCACACACTCTACTCAAACATTTTCTACTTGCCTCACAACACATAATGCTTGGCAGTCTTCACAGTATAGAGTGGGGCTGAACTATTTCAAATGCTCACGGGACTTCAATTATCCTCCTTTTTTTTCTGCAATGGTTAATGCTTTTGAAAACAGAGTCGCACTGGCATGGCTGGAGAAGGCATGCGCGTACCTCTGTGTCTGCAGACAGCTGTAACTGAAGGCAGGAGCAGAATCACCAATGCTCTGCTGGCCACAGTGCCCAATCAATAATCCATGGCAAAAACATCACAAGCTATACAATAGACCAGGGGGTTGGCAGCTGGCAAGTGGCATTGTTAGCAGCAGGATGCCTCAACACAAATGCGATTTTGGAGAATTTGGAATATTTGGAGTTTTGTTTTTCAAAACACCTACTCAGTGTCCACACAGAAATTAGAAAGAGAATTTGTTGGATGCAGTCATTTGTATTGCTCCATCTCCATAAAACTGTGTTTCTCCCAAAAGGAGAAACTGTAGAAATGAAATGATCTCTAGTTGAAAATAAACATGAACATATATTTAAATGCCTTTAAAAGGTTTAAAAATACATGTAAGATTTTCCTACGAGGAGTAAAATCATATGTGCCAGAAGACTTGTTAAACTGTATCTGCTAAATAAAAGTATGAATTACAGAGGTATAGTTACTTTGTAAGTGTCCTTCAGACTCATACATTTGTCACAAATCTATGGTTTAGTAGCAGCCAAAGACAGGTTGAAGAGAGAGAGAAGTGGTTTTGGGGGCATCTAAAAGGTACCTTTGCACCCACAAGCTGCATTTGAGGATCACAACATGGCAACACACCTGCTTGTAGGCAAAGCATTTTTCAGTTTGGTTATGTGCAGCCTCATCTTACAAAGATCC
Organism: Phalacrocorax aristotelis; assembly: GCF_949628215.1. Lineage (NCBI taxonomy): Eukaryota > Metazoa > Chordata > Aves > Suliformes > Phalacrocoracidae > Phalacrocorax > Phalacrocorax aristotelis. Next base: position 27,025,166 of record NC_134280.1, read on the forward strand.
ACAGTGTGGTACATCAATGGCTCATCAAGGTTTCATGGTTTATGATAATATAGATTCATCAGAAAGCCTAAGACAAATGGTATGAAACGTTCACTGAGCACAGTGTTAAATAGGCCTTTAATTCATTTCATGATAGGCCTTTAATTCATTTCATGATTCTACTTTGCTGATATTTTGTTTGTATTTTCTCATTTTCACATTTTCTCTTATTTTAGTCTCTTTTCTCATACCATTCTCTATTTGTCCTCTGCATAACTCTGTTTGTCCCTCTGTGATCCAAACTTTTCCTCTTTGCACAATCATTCTTCCCTTCACTCCTATTCCTTTTTCTTTCGACATCTTTTTTCAAATTTATTCCTTTATTGTTTCTGCATCTCTTCTTCCCTCACCCTATGTTTCTTCTCCTTTGGGTTTTTTGAGTTTTTTTTTGTTTGTTTGTTGTTTTTCTTTCTGCTTTCTATGTCTTATAAAGTTGTATGCCTACTTCTTGAGTCCCTTTAAAAGTATTTCCTTTGCCAGTTATCTTTCTGCATTGGCTTCACCTGAAGATCATTGCTTAGATAGTAGTCCCTTGTCAGGTTGTAGAGAGGCCAAGCACACTGATAAGTTGAACTCACATATACAAAGAAAACTCCAATTAGATTCTTTAGCTGTAACTTATAATTAACACCACACTGATTAGGTTTTAAGAAAGGACTTTTGATAAGTACAAGGAGCCCTCCTGGACATCTCCTATCAGTTACCATTTGCGTGTAGTCTCCCTACAGCGCTCACAATTTCTTTCTGGTAAGTGCATCATCTCTCTGAAACTACTGGCATTTCTACAAATACATTTGGTCATGGAACGACAGCCGCAAGCAATTCAGATAACACTCAATTAGCAGAAGACTGCAAATAACGCACTTGTCAGACATCTCCCAGTCTCACTCCCTTTCTCTGAATGTTCAGGCCAGGGAATATATTTTTTCTTCCTCTACTTTTCTGTGATTTACATTTTCATTTGCTAAGAGTATTGCAACATCCTATTTATCTTGGACTGCAGCATCAAGATCTTTGTACATCTTATCCCCTCCAGGTATTTCCCAGGCAAGTGTTTCCCCACTGCACCTATTTGTTAAACAAAGACATAAGATTTATTTAATGCAGAGAGGTAGGGACTGTCCTCAGAGAAAGCCAAAATCCTTCTGAAGAATAATTAATTTGCTGGATACAATTCAACAGAATGCCATTGTGTGTGTGAACATGTGTTAGCAAGAAATACAAGCTTTGAATCGTATAAAATCTTTTCTAGCAGACTGGAATAATCAGAAAAAGACCAGTTTGATGTATTTCAGGGTTCTTAGCATATATCTTTAGTTCAAGCCCTTAGCCAGAATTTCTAGAACCACTACCTATATATCCCCCTTCCAAGCACTGGATTATTGGGGGTGGGAAGAGAGGAAGAGGTTACCATTATTACAGAAACACAGCTTTAACCTGAACACTGCCCCCAGCAACGTGTTTATGATAGTAGATAATATATTCCCTTAAGCTAGTTTTAGAAGTAGCTCATTATTTTGATTCCTCACTCACTGGAAAGAGCATGCAGTGGGCATATATGCTGTTAGCCACCACTTCTCTGGCTGATGTATGGTTTTCATTGTGTGGTACTGTCTAAGAGGGCTCACAGAGAGGCTTCAGCCCCTTAGGGAACACTGCCTAGCCCTGCCCTTCAGTTCAGCTGACAGTGGCCATTTCAGCTCTGTTTAGCTCTGGGGAAAAAAAGGAAGCCCTCGAGGAGTTAATCCAAATTTGCTATCACTCTCTTCAGCTTCTGGAAGAACCTTCACTTTGTTTGGAGTCTCATTCTGAAGAAGGACTCGAAATTGAACTCTACGTTAAGTTCAGCTTCACTATCCAAACCAGTTTTTAATTTGCTTCCTGTTATAATGGCTCAAAAGCATCAGTGGGAAGTGCTGAGTCGAAAGTTGATGCAAATGAAGCTTTCTGATGGCTGACTTTCCCGTGTGCCAATAACAAAGAGCAGAGAGCACTTTATTCTCTGTGGTTTTACCCCATCAGGAGTTCTGGGTAAATAGTTTATGGAGATGGTTTAGCTCTCTTCCTATTATTCCCCCTTTCACCAAGAGATGAGAGTCCTGAAGGTTCAGGGGATAGGGCTTAAATGAGGTTTTATGAAATAATATTTTTCTATTTTAGAATAATACCTGTCAGAAGGAAAAACAAATAAAATTACAGGAGTTAAGATTCCAACAGCCACATCCAAGTTTTTTTTTAAAATCTTATTATCCCT